>NC_079473.1:1834214-2139917 GCF_026250575.1 Diorhabda carinulata | reverse complement strand
TTCAAGCAGCACGAAAAAAACTGAGTGAAGCGAATTGTTAAAACTGTGCCAACCAGATGGCAGAAAGCAGCAGAAAGGCTTTTAAAGATGTTTCAACCAGTAAAATCTTGATTTTTTCAATGGAGTCCCTACCAGCCATTTTACAAAATTTTTTTTCAAGATGAATTTGCCGAGGCATATTTGGGTAAACAATGCTACTTTAATTAACATAAAAAACCATTGCATTTTAGGATTCTTAGTAAATGTTGGTTCCACATTGCAAACCACCATTCAAAAATTACAATTAGATAAAGCTTTAATACTAGAACTTCATGAAACAATGATCTTTTTACGAAGAAGTCTACAAACTAAACTCTATCAAGAATTTTATGAAGCCATGGAGCATATAATGCTAAAATCTGAGAATAGAGATAAAATTGTACAGTTCAAGAGACAGGCAAATGCTTTCTTTGAAAGGACAATATCTTACTTGGAAAAATGGTAATATTTACATTTGTGGTGCATTGGTGCATATGTACCATAAGTATGTATATTACCTATCTACTACTATGACGTTTTGTTTTCTTAATTTTAGGTACCAATACAACAATAATAGATTTGAAAATCTATTTTGCATGATTTTAAAGAAATCACAAATCTTGTTTGTAGAAAAATTTATTAAAATATCTTCAGATTTTAAAATAGATGAAGACATGCTCTTTGAAGAGTTTATGAGACTGAAATATTTTATTGAAAATAATTTAAATGAAGAGGAAGTCAAAGATGGATGGCATTTTTTAAAAACAATTTCCCGGCAAAAATTTTTGAAAAAATTCCACATTCAAATGCGTTTCCTGAAAGAATTTTTAGTCTAATAGATGCCGCTTGGAGAAAGGAAAGAAATAAATTAGAAAGATATTAAGACTATTAGGTCTCTTTAGTATCTTAAGTCTCCAATAATACAGCCATGTAATTCATTGAATTACTCATAATTGAGTATAAATTTTAACCAAATTTCGATGGTAGTAGTAGTACTTAGATATTACTCGATAAATATTAAGTAAGTATTAATTATTAACCCATTAGCGCCTAGCGGCACCATACGGTCCAAGCAACCACTTAGCTTTTCATCACCCTTATATCGCCTTGAGAACAATTTTTTGGAGAGGGGATTGTGAGTTATTCATAGCTGGCACTCGTATCCCTTCGTATACCTGAATGCATTTTACTTGGAATTAGTGGTAGTTCTGTAAGGTTGTGTTAACTCGAGTGATTTTCTGTTTAGTGTGAAAAATGGACATCCGATTAGTGTAAGTATTGGCATTGGTTAAAGAGAATCGGCCATTAGTCCAAAGATATGTCGTTGATGAGATGGCCAAAGAGAAAAATAAAATTGTTTTACGATTGCCACCTTACCATTGTGAATTCAACCCAATTGAACTCATATGGGCACAATTCAAGGGTGAGGTAGCAAGGGAAAACACAACATTTAAAATTAGTGATGTCCAAACTTTATTTACTAATGTTACCCAAACCAATTGGAGTAAGGCAATCCAACATGTCCGCTTTTTTCGAAATAAAATGTGGGACATTGATAATTTAATGGAAAAACAAGTGGAACCTCTAATAATAAATTTAAGAGCTGATTCGTCCTCGTCGGAATCAGATTCCGATTTAGATTAAAATAAAAATTCATTCGCCCTTATATCCCTCTCAACCACCTTTTTTGAAAACAAAGAATTTATTCAGGAAAGGACCTTGTGTTGTTTATAAAGATTATTATTATTATTATTATCATTATTATTATTATTATTATTATATTATTATTATTATTATTATTATTATTATTATTATTATTATTTTATATCGTTTTGTATAAATTTATAACCTTTGATACGTATTTGAATAAAACATATAGCATGACATTTATTTCTTAGATATTACTTTACAGTATTAGGTACCCTTATATTTTTATTTAATATACCATAAATTTGAAAAACCGTCTAGCTATTGAAGGTTAGGGAAAACAAAATTACAATTAAAATAATAATTATATATATTTATAGATACTTTTAAAAAAATCAAGGCAACGTGTGAAATATGTAGGTATAACATTTAGTAGTTAACTAAGTGAACGAAGATTTTAATGAATGAATGCTATGCAATTGATAACTAAAAGTATTATTTATACGATATGATATTAAAATAAAGTATTTAAAATTCAAATAAAAATGTTAGTTTGAAAAAAGCATTTAAAATTCAATTCAAATTTGCCACTAAATACCTTTTAATGTTGTGTATGGTGTGATTCAGGATTACAATTTCTCTCACGCCCTATGCACGTGATTACTCTCTGTAATGAGCGGCCATACTAAAGGCGTTTCGCAAGACAAAACGATTCAAAACATATTTTCTCTTTTTATAGTGGAATTTCATTGAAACAGGCATTAGACATTGCTTATGATGAGTCTGTTAGCTAAGTAGTTTCGGCAGTTTACATAGAACCTCCCGAATCCAATGTATTATCTGACGAAGATTCGGGAGATGAAGATTAAGTTGTTCTTTTTGACAATATTAGTAGGAGACAACAAAATGCTGCTGAAGAAATTTTTCTTGCGGATAATACAAGAATTGGAGGTACTGGGGAGAATTTTCCTGCAGCAGAAGCAACCGATTTTCAACAGCCCAGCACTAGCTCAAGTCCCGATTTTCCGGATAATATTACTCTGTATAGTGCAGGTGGAACTGTCTTAGTCTTTTAGAAAATATCATAAAATTTGATTTTTACATACATATCTTAAAAAATATAAGAAACTCAAGAGTTGGTAGCGACGTGAGATTTGATGGCTTACACAATTATATCCAACATGTTCCTGGAGGCAAAAGAAGAAGATGTGCCAGTACTAGTTGTTCGAGCTAAGGAAGAATAATGTGCAGTAAATGTAATGTGGGGCTATGTTAGTGTTTTAGAAATTTTCATGTAAAATAAATGAATAAATAACGAGTTGAACTTTTTTTAAAGAATTTTGAATTTAACATAAAAATTCACGGAAAGCGCCTAGCGGTCCCAAATGGGTACGGCCTTTTGTACAATTACTTCTAGAGAGACAATATTAATGTTGATATTTTTTAGTCCCAAAATTATGAATCCTAATATTTTTTGGAAAAAAAAAGAAAAACAAAAATTTTTTATTCTCGGTTTTAATGGGTTAACTTACCTATCACATAATCATAGTTTATATTGTATTAATTTATTTATTACATAGTACGTTACATTTTGAAATAGATTTTTGGTTCAAATTTGAAAAAATCAAAGCGACAGATCCAAAATGACGGACTATAATGATACCGTTTGTTTTAAAAGTTTATTGTTATTGTCACCTAAGAGATGCTTATTGACATAAATATATCATTTTTTAGAGTTTGTATAAATCCTCCAGTATGGATATCAGGAAATACAAAAAGGCCTCGCAATAGCCGTAGTCCTAGTACGCGTTTATCAATGTCTAGCCAGCAGTGTCCACAAGCGAAGTGAACATAGGGAACATAGCAAAAATAATGAGTCGGAACTTAATGTGTGTAAATTGGTGTTATTTCTAAGCCCAAAACCAAGTCGCGGCGTGCAATGCGCATTTATAACCGCTCTTTTTGAAAAATAGAAAAACCTCTATGAAAACGCAATGAAAAAACATTTACCATTTGGTTGGCATAAAGAGAAACAACGACAGGATATTGAGAAGAATCGTAAAATTCTGAGGTCGATTGTGTTGTGTGGTATTTGTAACATACCTTTAAGAGGAAAAAGTACACGAAAAGTACTGGTTTTAGATTAGAAAACATTAAAACAAAAAGGTAATAAAATAAAAATGTTAAAATTAGAACTGGTAATCCTGATAATTCTATGTGATTCAGGGCATGAGCAGGACCGCCACGACGTCATACAAGCCAGTGGTGGACTGATGTACTAACTACTACATATCTTATTATTATCATGGCGGCAAAGCGACGGAAGTGCGTATTTAATGATGATTCAAAATTAAAATATACATTTATTAAAGAAAGTGATAATTAATGACCGACCGAAAGTTCGGTTTCGTCAAAGAAATCTAGTTTCGTCCTTAGTTTCGATTTCGGTCACAAATTGGCTGAAACTTTCGGCTGCACAGAAACTCACTGGTCTTGAATTGTCGTGCTCCGTGTGTTTTATAAATAAATGATTAAGTATTTATGAGAAAACGCGTAGTTATAAATCGTGTGAATTATCTAGTCAGTCACCTCACCTTTTCCCTTTTACCGCGCGAGGTGCCTAGCCAATTTGGACAGATACGTAGTACTTGTATTTTTTTCTATTTAAAATACAGTTCATATTCATTTACTCAACTAAATAAATTTTCTCTTATTTAGATTGAAAGCAGTTTGCATAGGGGAGGCCGAGTAGCATATTCGTATCGTACGTAGCTTACTGCACATCGAATTCAACCGAATCAAACCGAAGCTACTTACATTATCGAACGAGCGTTACTGCACAGAAGTGTGCAATATCAGTCGTCCGTTAAGACAAGTATGATCCTCGCCTCTAGTTTAATTTTTGTGTTTTTCTTGGTGTTGTGTCTTTGTATTTTACGAAATATGAGTAATATTTATCCAGATAATTATGATTATTATCCATCAAATGACGATAATCATATTATAAGAACAGAAGAAATAATTGGATTAAAATTGATTCATTCTTTATCTTGATACTTGAAACTTTAATAAAATTACTAATTTCTGTTAATTTTGATACAAAATAATACATTTAAGCAAAACCATATTCATGGACATTTTTTTAAATGGAATGAAGGTTGCTCACCAGAATATTATTATTCAGAGAATTGATACTAGGTTGTGGATATATCAGCAAAAAGGTTTCTGTAGAACAGTAGATTAATTATTTTTATTTATATTGAAATTTAAAAAGTGAAATACTTTTGATGTACCTATTTAGGAGGTCTATAAACCTAGCAGTCCTATAGTAAAAAAAACCAATCGAGACTTAAAATTAGGTGCTTTTTAGTGGGTAAGTAGCGCCTCTAATTAAAAGTTAGATGCTCCTCTCGTTCTTGAGATTATCAAGAAAAACAAAGGAGCTGCAAAGTTTATGAAATTGTATATTATTTTTATCATTCTTACAGCTTTATATTATATTATTATATTAAACACTATATTAATGATTTTTCAATTTCAACCTTAAAATGGAAGTATAAAATATTATATAAAATATTATTTTATATAAAATATAAAAGTATGACAGTTTGTCAACGGATCGTTATTACTGTCCCAAAAAAATCCGATTTCGATAATTTTTGGAGGCGACATTCTAAAACTACCTACGGAGAGAGAGCAGGAGAAAATATGTTGGAGAAATTGGAGGAAAATCTCAGTAAAAAGACAGGGGTTTCTTTCAAGATTAGCCAAATCGTAGATCAGCGAGAAAATTTAGGAATGGTCAGAAATTTTATTTATGGACACCAGCAGCAGCTGTGATGTTTAAAATCATAAGATTGCGACATATTCCGTTGCTAGAGGTATACCATTGGGAAGCCTTATTGCTACTAGTCTAAGAGCCAGTGAAAAGCTACCTGTATGTATTTGACCAGACCTGGGCTTTTGTACATTGAGACCCCTATACCTACCATACATGAGATGGGGACTCACTAAGCCCAGAGTGGTGGACGCGGCGGGCGCTCAGGTAAGACAGGTAGTGATTTTTAGCAAATTTTAAATTCATTTGACCACGTCTGCCGTTTAGAAATTTAAAAATATATTATTATTATTATCGAAAAATAACAATGGCAGATCATTATCACGCGTTAAACATTATGGCAGACAGGTATGAAAGTACTAAAAAAAATAAAATTTTCAAAGTAGTTGACCAGATCTACCATTGATATATTTTGTTTAATAGGGTCTTAAAAACCTATATTCGCCACAGCAGACGTTTTCATTGAGTACACACTCCAGCAGATAACAAAACTTAGTCACTACACGGTCAGAGATGTATGCATAGACTGTCTATGTTTTACATCAATGATCAACTTTATCAATGTTTTTATAGTAATTAATATTGAATTTTGTTAATTGTGGAATAAAATTTATAAGTTTAATAATTAAAAAGTAAACCCATTTTGAATGAATCTCATACATTGAGGTTGATTACAGATAACAAATAATTATTTTAACATTTATATTGTTTTTTTCTATTCATTTAAAACAATAAAAATAGATTAAAAAAAGAAATCATGCATCACAAAATATATATATTTTTCTATTGATTTGAATCTTCATTCGTCGGAGTCACATATGACGTTGTCTAACTCGTCTTCATCATCCTTTGAATCGGATTCTGAAAAAATAAAACGTAAATAATAGAATAAAAATAATGGGTTCCTTGATTCAATATATTGGGTAAAGAATTAATTAGTATAAACTTACCAGGGATTTTGGTGATTAAGTCACTCACAGATGTAGGAAGTTGGTCTCCTTCGAACCATTTAAATACAAACTTATCATCTTGTTCCATCCAACCATACTCTAATGGATCCAACGCAGTAGGTTGCTTTTTGTAAGCATTTTTCCAAACAGATGAAATATAATTTGCTGTTAGAAATTGTTGGTAAAGCTCACTCTTACACGGTGGTATTGAGCTTGCATCAAAATTCTGAATTTTCTTGCTAAAATTTTCATTAACATCCGAAGCTTTATAATTGCTGATGAAAAGTTGGTACCTTCCATCATCAACGTCAACTGATTTTTTCGTATTGTAGAGCTGGCAGGTAAACTTCTGAATACTGTTAAACACCTCGTTTAACTGATCCTCAGTCAAATTTTCTTCACCAAGAGTAGCAAATGCTTGTTGGAATTCTACATTTTTTTTCAGCAAAGTGAAAGGTCTTTTCTTTCCTTTATTAAAGAAAGCCGGATTAAAATCACACCCAGTGAACGCATGGAAGCCGATTAAGCTTTTGGCTAACAATTCACCAAGCTCGTTATAAATTTTTGTGACGTCAATATATCTTTCGTTATTTCCTGTTCCATTGAGCATCCAAATATTAGAATTAGAATTTTGTAATTGTTTCATATTCCCAATCATTATAATTAAAATATCGGTATCAGAAGATCTAATAACAATATTCGACTGGTCAGTGATATTGCAAGCATGATAAATAATCTTGGTGTCAGCTTCTTCATGTAAAGGACAACATAAATTTTCAACAACACTTGATTGAATTTTGTCATCAATAACTTTATATGATTGACAATTTCGAAAATTTAAAAAAATTTGTCGGTTACCCAAAAATGATTTCATTTCCTCAGTACACCAATGATTTGTAAAAAAATCTACCAAAGCTTCCTTAAATTTAGTATTCTTCAATTCTTTTGCAAAATCTGATGGTCGCACCTGTTCAGGCCCTGATATTGTGTAATCAATCAACGATGTTTCATGACGTAAACACCTTTCATTATCTTTTATTGATGGAAACAAATATTGATCAAAGATTACATCAATTCTCCGAGTGGAATATTTTGATACCATTTGTAAAAATTTCTTAGAAATACTTCCGAATGTTTTGGGAACTTCTTTCATAGAATGCAGAAAGAAAAATCCATCAATTAAGAATACATCTGTATTAGGTGGTGGTTCCTGATCAGTATTGGGTTCAAGGCACTTTGTTAGTACAGATTTATCAGTTTTACAGAAACCACCGTCTAGGTGACATAAAGCGAGAGGTACAGGAGATATTGGATACGCTAAAATTTTGAGAACATCAATTTGGTGATCTATCGAAATTCCCAACAAACGTCCGAATAAATCTCGCTGTAACTTGATCTCTTGCTGTTTACCTCCAATTTTAACAGATTTTTTCTTTACAAGTAGACTTGAAAAATCGTGTAGTGGTGTTTTCTTGATGGCTTTCTCAAATCTTTTCAGATCAGATGCACATTCAGATATAAAACATGTTCGTAGCTCTTCACCAATATTTTGGATATTTAAGAGAAATTCTTCCACTTGAGTTGATGCAGCTTTCCCGGAACTTATGTTAAATAATTGATCAGGCGGTAAATATGAGCTGAAGGGATTGATGAAATGAATTGATAAAGTTTTTGAGTTGTTGAACACTTTTCTTAATATTATGTGGTTGCAACTCTACTGAAATATCTTGTTTTCTAGTTATTCCTAAACACCAGTAAGCGTTCTCGCAGCATCTGCATTAATAGTCTGCTCTAATGTAAGATCAATAGGCTGTCTTGAAAACGGCTTACTGGTACGCTTGATTCCAAAAAATCCATTTTGAAAGTCCTGTTCTAAGCCTGGATGAGTAATAGGAACTTTAATTAAATTGTAATGGTATTGGACCGTCCATTTTGCATAATTTTGATGATTACATACAAAAAATAAATTTGTAATTTTCGGTAAAGTATTAAGATACAATTGATAGTCACCAGCACGAAGGCTCCTGCTCAGTTGTAAATAATGATGAACGAGTTTGATATAAATCATATAAAATTGAGCTGTTTTACCATATTCACATTTAATGTTTGTTGCTCGTAAATAGCATAATCATTACAAATCTCTTTCAAGCTTTCATTGTGAATGAAAAATGAATGTGTCTGACAACTCTGTAATCGTTCAATCTCTTCAATGATATTTTCGGAAATTTGAATATTTTTATGTGTTAGAAAAGATCTAAAATGCATTATTTGTAATCCTAAAGCGATCATTGGATGTAATCTTTTACAGCGATTAAAATGTTTGCCTTCAATGAAACTTGAAACAGATCCACTAGCAAGCATTTCGCTTTCAACCATGATGGTTGATAAACCGCAATCATTTATAACTTTTCCAATTGCCTTGAAATACGACATCATTATATGAAACGCACCCAAATGTATAAATAATTTTTTGAAAGTATTACTTTCTGTCGCTTGAATTTGGAGTGCAATCTTTGCAATAGCTAAATCATAAGTCACTTGCATGTATTCTTGATTTAACTTTTGCAAGGCTGACATGCATTGTTGCATAGTTGCCAAAACGACTGTATTGTTTGTTGGTGAGTGATTAATCGGAGTCAAATACGAAATTAATTGTCGTGGAGTGTCATCTGTCATTATCCTACTGTTAAAACCAGTCCACATAGGGGTATTTAACAATCCCAAAGCATGAAGAAAGGAGAAACCGGACCAGTGAAAGCCAAGTCACGATTATCGGCTGGCAAGGTTTTGGCTACCGTTTTTTTTTGACCAGTGTGGCCTGCTGCACCTTGATTTTTTGCATGAGCGCAGAACAATTAATGCGGCGTACTACTGCAAAATTTTGACTGAGGTCAGACTTGCATATCGCCGCAAAAGACGACACCTTCCAATGAGAAAAGTGATTCTCCTCCATGACAATGCTCGCCCCCATACGGCAGCCCTGACAGTACAAAAATTGGAGCAACTGGGTTGGGAGACACTGGAACACCCTCCATACAGTCCAGACCTGTCTCCCTGCGACTTCCATGTCTTTTACCTGGAAGGAATTAAAAAATTACCTATACGCTGGGAAAAATGTGTTTCTAAATCAGGAGATTATGTGGAAAAATAAACTATGATTGTTTGTGCGTTTAAAATCAAAATAAATATTTTAAAAAATAAGTCTTGTTTATATTTGATTCACCCTCGTAATTATAGCGATTAATTAGATCAATAAAAATAATAGAATAATAAAAAAATATATTTCGGTTCATAAAAATAAAATATTGAACTTCATTAGCAACTAATATAATAGTTATAGTCATATAAAAGTATCAATTTTGAATGAATTTTGCTTTCTAAGAAATTCAAACATGACTTACCTTTGGTATTCCAAAGAGACTTGCTTGTTTTATATTTTGAGATGAACGAATTCCACGATCTTTTAAAGAACCACTTATACATCCAGAAATACAAGTTTTCATCATGATTTTTTGTATTCTTTTTTTACTATTTTTTTAATATTTTTAAACGTTGTTTAATTCTTTTCACCATCTACATAATATTCTGTTAGTTTATAGAATCTGAAGCTAGTTTCAGATATAGTAAGTGTTTAACTTCAGATCTCAATCCCATAGTACAATCAGCGCCACGTATTATCCTTACAGAATTCAGACCATATTTTAAACGTACCGTCCATAAGAGATGTTACTCCTTCTCTACACTCCATACATGGATACTTTATTATTGTCAGTCTTTTTCCGATGTTGCCCGATTTCACTCAAGAAGTCGGAAAGGGGTAAATATATATTGTAGGTTGTTTACTCGTCCTGATATTCGCTTTCAATTATTACTGCTACTTGTAGTGGTTTAGAGTTTATGTTTTGTGTCGTGCTAATATAAGTAATCATTTGTTAAAAAAAAAAGTTTTAGGATACTTTAATAATATCTTAATGAAATATTGTCGCTGAAAAAAGTCGAAAAACAAGGTGTTGTTGTACATAGCCAGGGACGAGAAGTTTTACATAAAGTTGGTAACTTTAAGAAAAAAGAAGCAGAGGAAGGAATCACCGTTCCTCCAAAAAGTTATAGGTAAACACCTTGATTTTTTAAATAAGCAGGCCTTTTGCATAGTGTAATTAAAGGTGAGTCTGAATCCCTAAAATATATTACCTTTTTACTAACTTTCTAAAAAAAACAGGGCCAACTTAAGTACCCTTTTAAAACTGGTTTTAGTATATTTTGCGCTTTTTAATAGCAAATTTAAATTTATCAAAAGGTGTTTCAAGTTTTATATTAGCAAATTTTACACTTTACATAACATTTGTTAAAAAATATAAAATAATATTCCAGAGAAAGGCCCTAGCTGCTACAGGTGTGTCCCAATCTACTTATCAAAAAATTAGTGAGAAAGCTCAAATAATTGAATAGAGTGGGCCAAGTACGTCATTTAAATCGCTGAAGAAGACTCCTGAGGCTAAGGAAAGAAAACTTGATCTTATTTCTCATGATAAAGTTAAGACAATTTGAAAAATTATCTATGACTTTTATTTGCTAGAGAAAAAACTTCCTACATTAAAATGTAAGAAATATTGATATTATTGATAATGTAATAAATAATAAACACCTAAAATTTGTAATTTTAGGTATTTTGACAAAAATTAATGACTGCCAAATATTATCAGAGCAAATATCAAGCTAACGAAACCTGAATTTCTTAAAATATTTAAAGGTAATAAATTTCGGTTAACTTAACTTAACCCTATAGAAAAAGTTTGGACGTTAGTAGAAAAACTGGGTAGCGGCGCACCACACAACATTTAGGTTGGCAGATGCAGAGGCACTTGCTAGGCAAAAATTTTCGGTTGTGACGGAACAGAAATTTGTATTTGTAGACATACAAAAAAATATAAGGATGAACTTATACAAAAAGAGAATATATTTGATGACGCCCTAGATAATTTTAAATTTACGGTGAATACGGGGTCCTCGGAAGAAAGTGAAGGCAGCCACAATTTGTCAGAGAATGATGATGATCTAGATTGTTTTTCTATTTCCTCTAGTTCTAATGATGTGTAAATTTTTTGTAATAAATAATTAATTTAATATAATGAAAAAGTTATTATTTTTTTATTCTATTATAGCTAGATCTCTTCATTTTTATTTTTTGAGAAATGAGTTTAAAATTTATAAACGCTTTATAAGACCATTTTATTAGAGCAATATGCTAAAAAGAGAAAAAAATTATTTTCTCATTTTACCCATTGCTCCTATGGGCAAAATGAGAAAATATCAATTGATAAAAAATATAGTCTGTATATCAAAATTTGACGTTAAACTCAGAATATTTTTTTAGAAATGTAGTAAATATTACTTTGCGAGTTGTAGTTTGCTAATTCGATTATCCGCTTTTGTCATAATCTTGAACCATATTCAAGCGATCTACCAATTTTAGTGGACTTGGGTGTTATAAATAAATTAATAAATAAAGTTGACATTGATTAAGTATACTGTTAATAATCAACTGTTTGAATTTTTATATAAATTTGATACGCTACTGCTCTGGCTGTTCAGAGTTAATGAGATGGATATACGTGTTAAAGTGAGATCGACAGTAACTGAGTAGTGAGTGACGCTATAATTGCGCTGTGTTTTTCTTATTTGATTTGTACAGTCTTAATATTTTTACATATTGTAATAATAAATCTAATACTATGGATTTAATAATTTTACCAAAAAGCGTCAATTTTACTTAATATATTTCTGTTTACTAAGTAAGACAATAATAGTAACTAACATAATTTAATTCAAGCCACTCAGATTGTTAATATTGATAAACAATATAGTTCTGTGGTCAAACCTGAAAAATGTGTTTCATATACAAAAAAGAAGAAGAGAGCGGGAAGCAGAGTTGATAGACTGAAGGTGGTGTCGAAAGCATGGTCGACAGAGTGAATTAAGTTTTTAGTTATTATTATAAAGAATTATTGTAGTCATTTTGTTCCAATAAATAATTTTATTTAACACACTCTATACAACGCACATTTAAACCTAACATTGGTTATGGGCCCAGAGGGAGTGTGTTATTAAAAGTGGAAAATTAAAAGAAGGTTACTATAATAAAAAGGAAAAAATGGCGAGTATGGAAAACAAACATGGAATCATTCCATTTAATGGAGATAACTTTGATAATTGGAAATTTCGGTTAAACTCCGTATTAAAAGCAATGGATTTAAGTGATATCCTAAAAGAAGTACCACAAAGAAATAGGAATGATGATTGGAAAAAGAAAAATAACAAAGCCTGTATGGTGATTATACAAAGTGTAGCAGATACTCACCTAGAATATGCGAAAGAAACAGAGATAGCATATGAGATGATACAAAAATTAGAGTCAATTTTTAGTAAAAAAGGTACATGTTCCAAATTTTATTTACTAAAAGAACTAATTGTCCTGAAATATGAGTATGGGAAGAATATGCAAGATCATTTCTCAAAATGTGACAGAGTTTTTAGAGAACTCAAAAATTTAGGAAGCTCTTTTGAAGAATCTGATATGTCATGTTTCTTATTATTGTCAATGCCACAAGAATTTGAAAATGTAGTTACAGCATTACGAACCATGTCGGATGATGATCTCCAACTAGAATTTGTCAAACAAAGGCTTCTAGAGTTTTCAGTAAATAAAAAGTTTGATAAAAGTCTTAAAAATGTTGGCGAGGTGCCCTCTTCATTTAATGCAGCGCAAAAGGTACTGAAATGTTTTAAATGTGGTAAAATGGGGCACTCTGCAAGTATTTGTGGTATAAAATGTCATGTGTGTGGTAAAATGGGACATAAGGCGAAGCAGTGTTTTAGAAACAAGAATAATAAACAGAGTCAAGACATCAATAGAGATAGTTATTCCAAAACAGAGGTCGACAATGAACTTGAAGATGATTCTATAGCTTTTTGTGCAATCTCAGATTTTCAGACAATCAAGACAGAATGGTATGCAGATTCAGGAGCAACACACCATTATGTTAATAGAGAAGATCTGTTGGTGAATATGCATAGATTCACAGAACCTAAAATAATACAGCTGGCAGAAGAAGGTAAGTTCATGGAAGCTACTTGTATCGGAGACATTGAAGCAGTAAGTAAAGTAGAAAATAAAAATGTGCCGATAACAATAAAAAATGTACTATGTGTGCCAAATTTAAGAGTGAATTTATTATCAATCTCTTCAATAGCAAAAGCCGATTTTGAAATTGTTTGTGTCGATGGTAAAATCATTATAAAGAAAGGAAAAACTGTGTTTGTTAAAGGCGCAAGATGTAACAATTTATATAAAATAATTTTTATGCATAACAATAATGAATTTGCAAACTTGGCAGCCAACAATAAAGATAAGCAACTTTGGCATATCAGGTATGGTCATTTAAATTACAATTCACTTTTAAAAATTAAAAACTTGAATTTAGTGGATGGGATGCAGTTTGAAAATTCAGAAGTGGAGACCATATGCGATGTGTGTGTAAGATGTAAACAAAAATGCTTTCCGTACTACTCAAAGATATCTAGATCAAGTAGAGTACTACAGCTTGTACACACGGATGTTTGTGGTCCAATTAAACCAGTTTCTCGAAATGATAATTTATATTTTGTAACTTTTGTTGATGACTATTCCAGGTTTGTAATGGTTTATATTATCAAAAATAAAGATGAGGTATTTAGATGTCTAAAAGATTATGAAGCAAAAGTAGCATCTTTGTTTTGCACAAGAAGGATATCTAAAATTAGATGTGATAATGGTGGAGAATATCGTTCTAAAAATATTCAAAATTTTTGTTCTGAAAAGGGAATACAAATATCTTACACTCCTCCTTATACTCCTCAGCTTAATGGAGTTGCTGAAAGAATGAATCAGACCCTGATGGACAAGGCGAGATCTATGATAATCCGAGCAAACATGGACAAAATATTTTGGGAAGATGCTATCCTTGCAGCCGCCTATATTACAAATAGAACTCAATCATGCTTAGTTAAAAATAAAACACCGTTTGAATTATTTTACAATAAAAAACCCAATGTCGCTAATATGAGGTGTTTGGTTGTATTGCATATACATACAAGAATTCCTGATTCATTAAGAAATAAGCTGGATGAAAAAGGTCAAAAATGCAGATTCATAGGATACACAGAAAATGGATACAAACTTTGGAATAAAGAAGAAAATAGAGTAATACATTCCAGAAATGTTTTGTTCAATGAAAGCTGTTTCTCTTTAGAAGAAAACAAAAATTGTAATATTCAAGCTGAAAATGAAGAATTTGAAGATGAATATAGTAAAGAAAAAGAAGTAAAAAATCTTAGTTTAAATGAGAGAATTCAAGAATCAAGAGAAAATATTCTTGAAAATGTTGAAAATAGTACAGAAGAAGAAAGGCCTAAAAGACAAGTGAAGTTACCATTAAGATTCAATGACTTTGAATAAGATGTAAGTTGTTTAGCATTAATTTCCGAAATATCAGATGTCCCGAAATCATACACAGAAGCGAAGAAAACTTCAAATTGGCCAAGCTGGGAGAAAGCTATTGAAGATGAACTAAACGCATTAAACTATAATGACACATGGAAGTTGGTTGAAAGACCAGAAAATGAGGATATAATAAGCAACAGATGGGTGTTCAGAATTAAGGATGACGGTGCAGGTAATTTTAGTTATAAAGCGAGATTAGTAGCAAGAGGATTTGAACAAAATAATTTCAATGAGTTTGGACAGATACATGCGCCAGTAGCAAGGCTTTCCACTTTAAAAATCCTAATTTGTATTTGTAATAACTATGATTTACTTTTGGAACAATTGGATGTGAAAAACGCTTTCTTACATAGTAAAGTTAAAGAGAAAATATTCATGGAATTACCTGAAGGTCTTAAAGTAACAGTTGCTGATAAAAATAAGGTTTGTATGCTAAATCGGGCAATATATGGACTAAAACAAGCACCCAAAGCTTGGAATGAAACCTTCAATGATTTAATGGTAAACTTGAATTTTAAAAGATCAAAATCTGACTACTGCTTATATAGTTTCCTTGATCAAAGCATAAGATGCTAGTTACTTCTGTATGTTGATGACATTTTGATTGCGTGCAATGATTCTACTTTTCTCAATCAACTTAAGTTAAAGCTATGTCAAACGTTCAAAATAAAAAAAAGTATTAATGATGAATTTGATTTCTTAGGTATTAAAATACAGAGGAATCAGAAAAGTGGAGTCATGACTTTAGATCAGATTTCTGCTATCAACACCTTGGTAAAAAAATTCAATGTAGAAAATTGTAAGAAGGTCAAAACTCCTATCGAAAAAAATTTGAATTTAAAAAGATGTGAAGAAAGTCAAAAAACAAAATTACCTTATAAAGAACTTTTGGGGAGTTTGATGTATATAATGATGGGCACAAGGCCTGATATTTGTTTCAGTTAGCGTTAATTGTAAATTGTATTTTTACAAAGGTGATAGTAAATTAGTTGGATACTGTGATGCAGACTGGGCCAATGATATTTTAGATAGAAAATCTATAAGTGGTTATTGTTTTAAACTATTCAATAATATTATTTCTTGGTGCTCTAAGAAGCAACCATTTGTAACATTGTCAAGTACAGAGTCTGAATTTGTGGCAGTATGTGTTGCATCATGTCAACTACTTTACATTAAAAACTTGTTAGATTTAAATCTTACTTTAGATTTACCAGGTTGTTTATTTGAAGATAACCAAAGTGCCATTAAACTACTGCAAAATTTTGAAAACAACAAGAGGTGTAAGCACATAGATGTTAAGTTACATTTTGTATTAGATTTAATAAATGAAAATATTGTCAGGATTGAATACTTATGTACTACTGAGCAACTAGCGGATGTATTCACTAAAGCCTTAACAAATGAAAAGTTTACTAAATTTGTAAAAATGTTAAATTTGTTGTGATGAAAAAGTGTTATATGTTTTAAATTCATTTCTCACATTTTATAGGTTTGAGGGAGGGTGTTAATATTGATAAACAATATAGTTCTGTGGTCAAACCTGAAAAATGTGTTTCATATACAAAAAAGAAGAAGAGAGCGGGAAGCAGAGTTGATAGACTGAAGGTGGTGTCGAAAGCATGGTCGACAGGGTGAATTAAGTTTTTAGTTATTATTATAAAGAATTATTGTAGTCATTTTGTTCCAATAAATAATTTTATTTAGCACACTCTATACAACGCACATTTAAACCTAACAGGTTGCAGTCTCATGCAATGCAACTTCGTTCTCACTGAAGTGTGAGTAACATTGTTTTCAACCCTTTTAGCTTCTCTCAATTTTTTAATAACAGTTTCAGGATCTTTAATTGAAAGAAATTTTTTATAGTATTTATCATCTAAATGGCTAGTAATGATTTCTCTTACTGCTTGCTTCCTTTTAATAATAGCTTCTTCATCTAAATTACTAGGAGCCTTTACTGTAGAGTCAATCACATCTAATAAATCTTTAGTTTCCAATTCCGATTTAAGCTTATCCATCCAAATGTTGATGTCAGCATCTGGATTAAGAGTATACTTTCTCAGTACGGGAAAGTTAGCTTTTTTATTATTTGACTCTAAAGTAGTTCTTGAAGCAGTAATAGTATCATTAATAGCCTTAGTAACTTCTATATTAAAGTCTTGTGGACTTGATTGAGCACTTGCCCCAGCACCTGTTTGCGCTGCTGTTTCATCTAAAAAGGCAGTTGAGCTAATCAAATTACCTCGAGCGCTTTGGATTCGTAGCCGTTCTACAGCTAAAAAGTTTTCAGAAGCTTTCTGAATGTGATCCATCAAAACTTTCATTGACTCAAAACATTTGTTTTGAAGTTCAATATTTTCACGTTGCTTACTCAAGAACTGTTGCAATTCTTGGTTAGCTTGTGAAGTATGTTGCTGTTGATCTTGATGGTGAGTACTTGGAATACCACCACCAGTCGACAGAGTTGGTGTGTTAGTACTTTTACTTGTTGAGGTGTTTGCAAGAGCTTTTGACTGGTGTACTTGTCGCAATTGCACTCATACTTGATTGCAATGTAGCTGGAGGTGTAGTTGTTGACATTGTTGGGCTAACATATACTCCAGGCCCTTTATTAATGAAAAAATATTTTAGTTTGGATTTTATTTTACGCTTACTTTAATAAACGTAACTTCTTAAGCTTCTAAACTTCTAAAATAGCATCTATTATTAACTTCTAATTAATTTGGATCCACATCTAAAATAAATAAAAATTTATCTTTATTTTTATCTTTGTCTGACGCGTCAAGTGGAGTATCTCCAGTCTCTGGATCATCGAGTATTTGTTTATCTTTCTGCTCACTCATTGTTTCTTTGCTCAGATCTTCTAATTGTCAACAAACTTCTAATTATGAGCAATCTGAAACATACCAAACTTATCAGAGATTGATATATTTCACCCTCACATTTACAACCGCACTGCAAGTTGCAAACGAGAAAAGTGAGATCAGTTGCAACCCCTGAATGCAACAGCATGCCACACGTGCTCCCTCCCACCTTGTAACAAACGGCACAGCACGTTGAAACGTTCGGGGATGGCCGTACGTACACATGTAGCACACAAATCCCACACCAGAGCAGCAACCAATTTAATTGTAACAAAGCTTAGTACTGTACAACAGATTTTACCCTGAGACAATAATTAAATTAGTTATTATATATATTTTTTTAATATATAAAAAACAACACTTTATAACTTAATTTAATTTCGAGATATAGTTTTTATAAATATTTCTTCAAATAAATATTTATTTAGCGTCTAAACTTCTAAAATTTCCTTCTCATCGTAAAATAATTGTAATTTTTAAACTATAATTATTATCACTTCTTCAAAATCAAACTATATCTTAAACAAGTCAACCACTTCAATTATTTTACTCTATTTGTTGTTTGAGAGTAATATTATTTTTCATCTAAACATTTACATCAATATCCGCCCAAGCAGCACAGTGTCGTTATAATGACGTCAATTATTGGACATTATTAGTCGGCGACGTCGTAGACCAATAAGCGACGTCCATATGACGTGACATTTCAGATGTCATTTTGACGTCGTCTAGAGACGTCTTTCGTACGTTTGTTTTCGGTCGTTTTAAGTGCTTTTTAATCAACTATAAAAAAAATTAGTTTATTACAAAAACTAAGCCCTATACGTGCTTTATAAAAAATTGTACATTTTAAATTGTTGTTTACCTAAAATTTGGATATAAATATAAATTCATTAATTAGCAATGAAAATACTAAACTGACGTTTTAAGTGGAAATGCAATTTGAATTTAAAGATGAAGTGAGAATGTTGTAATTAACAATTATTTAACTATTTTATTAGTAGGAAACAATTATTTTTAGCATCGATTCCTGTCGAGGCTGTCGACCAAGATTTAATTTTGGCGCGATTTTAATCGAAATGCCACGATACGATACGAGACGTGCAGGCGCATGCGTGCTGGACTGCTGGTGTGAACGCGTGTGCGCGTAATGGCGGACGGCAGCAAAAAGTTGTTTGGCGGTTTGGTGGGTGTTCTGTACCACTTAATATGTATTTTACAATTTAAATTATGTAATTCCAGTCGGCATATCTATCGACTTTTGGAGGGAGAGATTTTACTGGACATACAAACCGCATTTTAAATTTTTTGTTCATTTATTCTCTTGCAACTAATTGGAATTTTTGTGGCAAACGAGGTGAGAAAAAGGCTTTTAAAAACTTAAACGTAAAGGATGTGATTATTGGTAAGTGTTTTCACTTGTAGGTGCATACTTATTATTAATCTGAAACAACATTTTTAGGTGCTGTAAGAAAAAGCTCCCCTCTAGTCAGTCAGAAAGAAATAGAAGATACCATCAAGGTGTGGTTGAAACATGCACCAGAGAAATTGAAAAAGCAGCAGCATGGCAACCCGTAAGAAAAAAAGTGTTGTTAGTCAAAGACAACTCTACAGAAGGGTGGCAGAAGCAAATTTAGCACCTGTGAGTCAGAATTGTTATAATACATCTTTAATAGTTAATAATGATTCCAATGAATCATCAAATTCCGTTTTTTTTTGCTGGTTCAATGTGTGAAAGTGAAAATGACACCTGTTCCTCAAGAGATTTAGATTTTAATGTAAACTCGCCTAATGAAAATTTGCTCTTCAATGATGCGACGTTATACAACCATTTGACTTCCTATTCCAGTAACGTGCCCCCTAACGATTTATTTTCTAATGAACCGCCGCCTAGCGATTTGCATTCGAAATTGTCAAACTGGGCAGCTTCAAGGTACGTTCGACGTACAGTAGTTACTCATCTCTTGCATTATCTCCACCATTTAAAATCGTTAGTTCAGTCTCCGAATAAACCGTTACAACAGATTAATAGACGCTTAAAAGAAATTGAAATGACAGTGTACGAAAAACATGACTCTACTTCACCTGATGATGAACACTTCTGTAAATGTGAATTGTCCCATTTCTTAGGACCAACGCCAAATTTCTCTTGCAAGCAGTATAAAAAGCTTCATTATAAAGATTTTATTTTTTCTATTGCATCATATTCAGAAGCAAATTGTTTTTGTCTTACCTTAGAAGGACTGGTTTTCAAAATAGAAAATGTAGTGGATACTAATGGAGCAGTTTTTATATTAGGTAGGAGGTTTCAGGATTACCGTTCATTTTACAAATACCCTGTCGACTCAAAAGAATTTATCCAAAATTTATCAGAGTATATCGAGTTATTGCACTGCCACAAAGTTTTTTCGAAATGTATTGTTTTTCCTTTCAAGCAGGAATGGTTGTCATTTTCATTATTGCATCATTAGTAATTCCTTATTTCAACTTTTATGTTCTATAAGTGTAATAGTATGTAGTTTTTTAAGATTTTGTAATAAACTGGTATTAATTTGAACGCATTTTTTTATATTTTTGATCCTACTTATACGTCATTTGTCAAAAGTAAGTACGTCATTTTGACGTCTCACCAGCCGGACTAGGTACGTCATTAGTTGACGTCTGTAGGATGTGACATTAACCCGTCATAATCACGTCATTTTAGACGTCTTTAGACGTCCCCATTGGTCGCCAATGGCCTATAATTGACGTCATCGTAACGACACTGTGCTGCTTGGGCGATTCTCAGAATCTGAGAGTCATAAACTGTCTAACGTATATGCGACAAGAGCGCTTTTGTTCTATAATATTTACGACTAGCACATTGTATATAGTAATATCATATTACTCGAGCCAGGCGGCATTGACAAGTTTAAACTTGACTAAGTGAAATATACACCAACAGTCAAAAATATTTTTATAATTTTTCTCTTTTCAGTGAAAAATTACAATTTTTCTTAAATTTAACTTTAATTTAAATTTCTTTTAATGTAAAAAAATTACAAGAAAAGAACAAAAAAAAAACTCAAAAAACAATTTTCTTCTCAAATTAAATTTATTCTAAACTTTTAATTTGAATTTTGCATTCAAAATGCACTTCGTTACAATAAAAAATCAAAAACTTACCAGTTTATTTGATTTTCTTCAACTTGAAGGCAGTTAAGCCTTTTCAAAGGGTTGCCATCCGTCCGGGTTTCCCCGGATTTGTCCTAGTTTAGAGGCCATCCGGGGACCGTCCAGGGAAGGTTTCATTTGTAGACCGGGTTTTTAAATAAGAAAATTTAAAAAAAATTGTGTCGCCCGCGAGTCACGCACTATCTATGTTCGCACACCACGATCAACCGACGAACCAAGTATATTCACCGTTCCCCCACCCCTCCGTTACAGACAGGCGTTACAGACCTAAATGAGCATTTAAGTACGCTGAAACACAAAACAAATTTAAAAAATCAGTCAAGTACTTCGAATATTGCAACATATTTTGTGAGATCAACATCGGAAGACCTCCTTATTTCAGCAGCGGAAGGCGCTCTCGTCTATCATACAGTAAGTCATCATATGTCTTTTAATTCATTGGACTGCACTTGTGCTCTCAACCGCGAATTATTTTCGACGTCAGATACTGCAAAAAAAGTTACGTGCAATCGAACAAAAGCAACTGCGATCGCCACCGGAGTGCTGAGCCCTTTGTCGGTTGAACAATTTAAGACTGATTTACAAGATATACAATTCATAAGTGTGGCTACTGATGCTAGTAATCACGGAAGCACAAAATTATTCCCGCTGGTTACATCAATATTTTGATGTAAAAAAATGGAATCACTACTAAGGTGCTTGAAATTGAAAACACTAAAAACGAGACATCTGACACTATTACCGAACTGATAATAACACAGCTTCGCCGGCATGATCTATTGTCTAAATGTATTGCTTTTGGTGGAGATAATTGCAATACAAACTTCGGTGGGATAGATAGATATGGAACAAATAATGTTTTCCACAAGCTGAAGGAAAATCTAAACCCAAACTTGGTTGGTGTGGGTTGCTCTGGACATGTCATTAACAACGCAGTGCACCACGGATGTGTTTTACTGGCAGTAGACATTGAATCCATCGTCTTAAAAATTTATAATTTTTTTTCCATTTACACAGTACGAACCGAAGCTCTTAAAGAATTCTGCGAAACCGCTGAGGTCGAATATAAACAGCTTCTGTATCATTCCAAAACGCGTTGGCTAAGCCTGTTTCCAGCTATCGAGCGAATTCTGAAGCTCTACCGTTCTTTACTTAATTATTTTGAAAGCATAGAAAAGCCACCTGTTTTAATTAAACAGTTTTTCGAAAATCCTCTCTCGGAAGCATACCTGTTCCTTATACACTCAATTATGCACACCATTCACACAAAAATACAGACATTAGAGAAAAAGGCGATAATTCAATTCTTGAAACAAAAAGCATACTTTCTTCCATAACAAAAAGTTTAGAAGACCGAATTAAGGAAAATTTTGTGCCGCTGAACGTTCAGAGTATTATAAATAAAGAAGATGAAAACGGGAAACAAGAGTTTAAAAAATGCACACATGACTTCTACAATGAAATTAATAGATATATTGAAGAATGGATGAAACCTTTAAAACAATTTGAAAAATTGGATTGGATGTTTTTGCCGAAAATTAATAACAACACAGAGTGGACTCTTATTGAAGACACTGTCCTCTATTTAAAAGATAAAAGTATAGACATTGACGACGCAAAATTAATTGAGGAATGGGTGAATTTAAAGGCTTTTTGCAAAAACTTAACTGAACAAGATAAGCTTTTAAAATCCAATTAACTTTGGGTACAATTTTTTAAAACGCCAAATGCGAATTTATATTCGGAATTGCTGAAAATTGCGCAATATTTTTTTTGCATTCCGGCGCATAATGCCAACGTGGAGAGGGTATTCTCATTAATTACACAACAATGGACTAAAGAAAGAAATTTACTAAGCGTAGAAACAATTTCTTCAATAATTAAAATTAAATTCAATTTCCAAGAATACAGTTGCACTGATTTTTATAAATTACTTTTAAAAAGGGAAGATATTCTAAAAGCTATCGGAAAAAATGATAAATACAAAAAAACTGATAAGTAAAAAGGCACGAGGCTGAGGAAAACGCTTTAATAGCTAGATAGACAAATCGTGTTGTGAGTGCAATAATTGCTTTTTATTTTTGTAGTTAAAGTTATGATTGTTTTCATTGAGTAGGTAAAAACTATTTAAAATATGGTTGTTGATCAAAACTTTAAGTTGATGAAAATAAGTATAGGATTGATTATTTTGATTTAAAATTTTATTAATGTAACTTACATTGATGTAGGTCTAAACTTTAAAAATGTTCTGTTTTGTTGTTTAATATTTAAGAAGACTGCATTTAGTTTATATTCTGTTAGAATAAGTATGTTTTGTTATATAAATGACTGCTGATAAAAAGTAAAACGGATAATAATTATAGAACTATAGCTAAAAGAGTTACCTCAAAAATTGTAAGACTGAATACTAGAATGGTCTAAGTAGGTACTTATAAGATTCTAATTCATTAAATATATGTTTTTGTTTAATATTTTAATAAGGTTTTGTTTTCTTATTTCAAGAATTAAAAAAGCTGATTTATATTAACAATTTGTCAATTTGTAATATGATTCTGTTTTGTTAAAATAATGAATGAGTAAAAAAGGTGATTTATAACATTTTTAACTGTTTTTTTTACATTGAATATGTTTAAAAGATCTTGTTGACATGTCCGGCTTTCGGACTCTAAAATCCGGGGTTTTCACGCGTTTTGTCCTGTTTTCCAAAATTTAGAGATGGCAACCCTAAGTATTACCATTGTATAAAGAATATTCTTTATATAATGGTATTACAGTATATGTTAGGCAACGTATTATAACCAAAATAATATTTTACAACGTTGCCTACAATATTTTTTGTATTGAAACGGAAAATAGCAACATACTAGTACGTTGTGAAGTTGACTTCTTGTGTGATTAGACAGTTTAGGTTATTGCGTATCTGTCATTATATTAAGTTATAACAATAAAAAGGATATTTTTATTCTAATAATACCAAAAACAACAAGTTATGGGTCCGAGACTTTTCACTGTATAAACAAATAATTCGGATTACGAAACTAAAAACGAAAATTCATTAGAACAAAAAACTCTTTTCTGGAAACTGTAAAATAATTGGAATAACTTTAAAAGCATATAGAATTATGGACTTGGTTATAAAACGCATAGGTACCGAGTAGTATTCATGATTATGAATAATAAAAACATACATATGTCAACATATATCATGAGCTGTACTGGTAAGTGATACGGAAATATTTGAAAAATTGTCTTAAGCTGTATGAAGGACATACAGAACAATTAAAAGGTAAGTTCACTCAAAAATTTTTCAGCTATACCTATAAGAGAAATGACAATCAATATATCTGTATTCATAAGCGATAATAATAACCACAATGAGAGGCGATGAGTACACATTTAAAAAACTAGAAGATCAAAGCATGATGAAATCTGCAAAACGTGACATAAGCGTAAAAGGTATTGGAAACATACATTTTGATGAATGCTTTCTTCAGAATGTTATAATATTTTCACTGGAACACAAAAGTTGAGTGTCAGACTGGATAATAGCCCAAGCAGCACAGTGTCGTTATAATGACGTCAATTATTGGACATTATTAGTCGGCGACGTCCATATGACGTGACATTTCAGATGTCATTTTGACGTCGTCTAGAGACGTCTTTCGTACGTTTGTTTTCGGTCGTTTTAAGTGCTTTTTAATCAACTATAAAAAAAATTAGAACGAAAGTTTATTACAAAAACTAAGCCCTATACGTGCTTTATAAAAAATTGTACATTTTAAATTGTTGTTTACCTAAAATTTGGATATAAATATAAATTCATTAATTAGCAATGAAAATACTAAACTGACGTTTTAAGTGGAAATGCAATTTGAATTTAAAGATGAAGTGAGAATGTTGTAATTAACAATTATTTAACTATTTTATTAGTAGGAAACAATTATTTTTAGCATCGATTCCTGTCGAGGCTGTCGACCAAGATTTAATTTTGGCGCGTTTTTAATCGAAATGCCACGATACGATACGAGACGTGCAGGCGCATGCGTGCTGGACTGCTGGTGTGAATGCGTGTGCGCGTAATGGCGGACGGCAGCAAAAAGTTGTTTGGCGTATGTAATCACTTTATTGAAGACCATTAGAGAACAGAACAATCAAATTTTGCAGTGGATCCGAAAACAAGATCGCAGTGGCAATCACGCCAGTAATACAGATTTACCAGATGATATAGGCGTACAGTTTCCTTTGAATTCTCAAGAGGATATTACCAAATTGGAAACATACCTGAGTGAAAAAAATAATTGCCTGGCTTTGGTGGGTGTTCTGTACCACTTAATATGTATTTTACAATTTAAATTATGTGATTCCAGTCGGCATATCTATCGACTTTTGGAGGGAGAGATTTTACTGGACATACAAACCGGATTTTAAATTTTTTGTTCACTTATTCTCTTGCAACTAATTGGAATTTTTGTGGCAAACGAGGTGAGAAAAAGGCTTTTAAAAACTTAAACGTAAAGGATGTGATTATTGGTAAGTGTTTTCACTTGTAGGTGCATACTTATTATTAATCTGAAACAACATTTTTAGGTGCTGTAAGAAAAAGCTCCCCTCTAGTCAGTCAGAAAGAAATAGAAGATACCATCAAGGTGTGGTTGAAACATGCACCAGAGAAATTGAAAAAGTAGCAGCATGGCAACCCGTAAGAAAAAAAGTGTTGTTAGTCAAAGACAACTCTACAGAAGGGTGGCAGAAGCAAATTTAGCACCTGTGAGTCAGAATTGTTATAATACATCTTTAATAGTTAATAATGATTCCAATGAATCATCAAATTCCGTTTTTTTTGCTGATTCAATGTGTGAATGTGAAAATGACACCTGTTCCTCAAGAGATTTAGATTTTAATGTAAACTCGCCTAATGAAAATTTGCTCTTCAATGATGCGACGTTATACAACCATTTGACTTCCTATTCCAGTAACGTGCCCCCTAACGATTTATTTCCTAATGAACCGCCGCCTAGCGATTTGCATTCGAAATTGTCAAACTGGGCAGCTTCAAGGTACGTTCGACGTACAGTAGTTACTCATCTTTTGCATATCTTGCATCCATACCATAATGAGTTACCGTTAGACAGTCGAACGCTGCTGAAAACGCCCAGAGAAACGAAAACAAAATCGTTGTTAAATGGCGAATATTGTCATTTTGGACTTGTTAACGCTTTAAAATTAAAGTTATTGTCAGTGCCTAATATTTCTCAGTACAGCATTATCAACATTTCATTTAATGTAGATGGACTGCCCATTTATAGAAATGGTCAGAAACATGATCTCTGGCCCATTTTAGCACTTGTAAAAAATTTTAAGAGTGAGCCGTTTGTTGTTGGTTCTTTTTTAGGAAGTGGCAAACCAAATTTATTGTCAGCATTTTTAGAAGATTTTTTAATTGAGTTATCGAACTTACTTACCACGGGCATTGAAATTAATAATAATATCCATGAAGTAAAATTTCACAGCTTTGTTTGCGATGCTCCTGCGCGCGCATATCTGAAATGTGTGAAGACCCATTCAGGGTATAGTTCCTGTGAAGGTGCGACAACTCTGGAGAACACTTGGGACGTGTCATTTTCAAAAATTTACCTTTTAACAAGAGAGACAACGAATCTTTTTGGACTAAAATTGATGTATCTCATCATCATGGAGAATCTCCTCTAATAGCTCTTCCTATAGATTTGATCTATGTCTTTTCTTTAGACTATATGCACCTAGTTTGTCTAGGTGTAATGAAAAAACTTTTGCGTATTTGGACAGGACGCGCAAGCCGAGCCAAAATGAGCTCTACTGCATTTCAAAATGTATCTGAAAAAATTGTTTTTCTCAGTAAATGTATTCCAGTAGAATTCAATCGGAAAGGGCGCAGTTTGTCTCAGTTGGCAGATTGGAAAGCAACGGAATTTCGAACATTTTTACTGTATATTGGGCCAGTTGCTTTGTATGGGAATGTCGATTTGGCAATATATGAGCATTTTTTGCTATTTCATTGTTCAATTATGATACTTATTTCTAAACGCCATATTGAAAAATTCGGAGTTCCATTTGCGCGCCAACTTTTGCATTTATTCGTAACGCACAGTAAAAAGATCTACGGATTAGAGTTCTTAGTTTACAATGTACATTTCTTATTACATTTGGCAGATGACGTTGAAAATTTCGGGCCACTAGACAATTCGTCAGCATTTCCATTTGAAAATTATCTCCTCCATTTAAAATCGTTAGTTTAGTCTCCGAATAAACCGTTACAACAGATTAATAGACGCTTAAAAGAAATTGAAATGACAGTGTACGAAAAACATGACTCTACTTCACCTGATGATGAACACTTCTGTAAATGTGAATTGTCCCATTTCTTAGGACCAACGCCAAATTTCTCTTGCAAGCAGTATAAAAAGCTTCATTATAAAGATTTTATTTTTTCTATTGCATCATATTCAGAAGCAAATTGTTTTTGTCGTACCTTAGAAGGACTGGTTTTCAAAATAGAAAATATAGTAGTGGATAATAATGGAGCAGTTTTTATATTAGGTAGGAGGTTTCAGGATTACCGTTCATTTTACAAATACCCTGTCGACTCAAAAGAATTCTATGTTTATCGCATCCAAAATTTATCAGAGTATATCGAGTTATTGCACTGCCACAAAGTTTTTTCGAAATGTATTGTTTTTCCTTTCAAGCAGGAATGGTTGTCATTTTCATTATTGCATCATTAGTAATTCCTTATTTCAACTTTTATGTTCTATAAGTGTAATAGTATGTAGTTTTTTAAGATTTTGTAATAAACTGGTATTAATTTGAACGCATTTTTTTATATTTTTGATCCTACTTATACGTCATTTGTCAAAAGTAAGTACGTCATTTTGACGTCTCACCAGCCGGACTAGGTACGTCATTAGTTGACGTCTGTAGGATGTGACATTAACCCGTCATAATCACGTCATTTTAGACGTCCCCATTGGTCGCCAATGGCCTATAATTGACGTCATAGTAACGACACTGTGCTGCTTGGGAGAATACATAAAAATGGTTGAAATTAAATTTGATACAAAAGTTCATTAAGTAAATATGAAAAAATGAGGTACTATTCTTGATTATACTCCAGCAAACTTTCCATAACTTAATGGAAAAGTGATTGAGGGTAAACCACGGACACTAAATAATCCAAGTGTATTTGGCTCAGATGCTTATGCCAAACATTTAGAAAAAAACCTCAAAATTTGACAATAAAAATAAAAAACTTCAGGTGATAGGATACTCGAATGGATATCGGCTCTGGAATAAAAATGAAATACATGATAATTCCTCAAGAAGCTTGTACAATCTTGACAGCACTTTAACTCTTGATAAACACCGTACTTCACAATGAAGCAGGAATGCTTTGTGCTAACTTCCCATTTCATCACACAGAATAGCAAAAAGTCGGGATTGCTTGGGCCGTGACTTAATGAAAGTTACAACCCTCAGTTCATAGCACGAGCACCATCAGTTGTCCGTCCAATTACATAACGAGTTTCTAAATTTCCTACCGAACTCCATCTCCTCTTCTTCGTTTCGAAATCTAACAATTCTCCTCCACTTTTTGATTAGTTTTTCTAAGGAAAAAACGAGGTCATGAAACTAAAACGATCTTTTTTTTCTTTTTTATAGTTTCAAAACTTTCCCATTTTCCTGAACAATTCTCGTGTTCATTGGCAAACAGAAACATCATCTAAATAGTTTTAGTTTGAAAATAACAAGGTATAAGACATCAATCACTACACAATATAAGTTTAATTCACTTTATTTACAATCCAAATTACAAATATAATAAAGTTTCTTTCGAACTCTATTTTCCATAGATCATCCAATTGTTTTATTCTATTTTCATAAAATCTGGTTGTAATTGTGAAGAATCAGCGTTCATGTCCAATTTGATGTATCAATTGAACTACTCATATCATTTTAAAATTTCAGTAACTGTGTGTCCTCAAAAGTATATTCTTCCTCTTCTAAGCCTATCCAAAACTTTATATCTCCATTTTTTGATTCTGCTTGATTGCGATTAGTTTTTTCTATCAGATCACCAGATGCAACATTTTCCTACAGACAAATTTAGAAATTACTATATTTAAAATTGGCATTTTCATCCTCAAATCTACTTGATGAAGGACTGGCTTTTCCACTAAATTCACTTCAGTATTGTTATTCGATTCTGAATTTGGACTTAAATCAACAAATTTTCTCACTTTTTCTACATTTCCTGGCTCTTGCATCTTCATTAATATCGAGTTATTTATTATGTTATGTTATGCATTTTTATGATGTATAAATCTTAAAAAATTTTCAAAAGCGTTTGTAAATGAAAACCTGACAAATTTTCTTCAAATTCAATGGCATCAACAATTCTATAACTATATTTCAAAATCCATGTTGGTCGCTTTGGATGTTTTCACCAGACCGACCCGAAAAGTTTTAAAATTTCTATACAAAATCTGTTACACTGGAATTTTCCAGAAAACCAAAATAACTTCACATTTTTCAATAATTATTTTTGTCTTTACATCAAAATTAGGAGTTAGTTACATATTCATTGAAAAGTTTAATCAAGACAGATAAAGTGTGTTAAGTAAATGGATTACAAAAACATCTGTGTGAAGATCAATTATAGAAACGAACACTATTATACCAAATCAGAAACAATTTTTCTATATAGAGAAAATTCTAATTTCAAATTAACTTCTGTAATAATGTGGTTTTTCATTATAAGAAACATTTTAATCAAGAAAAATGGCGAGTAACAAAAGCAGTTCTATACGAATCCCATTATATTATCGAAAAAAATTGAGAGCATTCAATTGCTATTTTTCAAAGAGCATAAACTAGAAAATAATTATAATAATAATAATTTCAAATTGTTCACAGTATCCAGTACAAGATGAGTATAGTTATTGAACTTACCACTGATTGAAAGTTGTTCTAATTCAGTCAGAGTAATGATAGTCTTTCCTTTAAGAAATAATCCTTTGATAATTTTCAGTTATTACAAATACCAAAAACAGTTGATATCTTATAAATCACCTTTTCCTGTAGTTGTTTGTATCTTTCGACCAAATGGATCAAATTACATATTTTGTTCAATAACTTTAGTGAGTTACTAATTCAATTAAATAACCATCTGATATCAAATTATACGCAGTAATATTTTGTTTGTTTGTTTTGTACAAATCACATAGAAACTAGAGGTGAACATCGAAACCGGCGTCAGACATAAAATAGTGAGTGTGGTGGTAGCAGTAGTAGTAAATGCAGCACACAAATTGCTACTTCAGTGTGTTTTATGTTTCGAAGTATGTGCTGATTCGAAGATTTGTTGGTACATGTCTATAGTAAATTTATATTCAAATAAGTAGTATTTGTAACTAGTATTTGATATTATTTCATTCAAACGTTCTATGCTAGATAAAACAAAAGCATAAACGAATACAGTTACATAGCAATGTTGCCTAGCTTATATTTTTTCATAAACAATCTCGCCAAAATTATTTTCTTCATCTTTGTTTAGATCAATTGTGGGGAATATTGTCAATTAACCAAATTTAGTGAGAACTAGAGCCAGATTCTTATTGATTTTTAATAATATTATGATGTATAAATAAATATTTTTGAAACGTAACATGCATCCAGATAATAAATAAATTGTAAAATTTGACAACATTGAGGTTTACTGTAAGTTGGCTTCAATTATATTCAAACATGTCAGCTGGGTCATCTTTTTTATTCATCCAAGGTCAAAGTAAACCAAAGTTTCAAACAAAAGAACTTCGTAATTCATTATAATGATAGGAACGGAATTGGTATCTAGTTGAAAACTTACTTATGTTTAAGTTTTATACGTGAAGATTAGGTGAATACAGTTTCAGTAATGAAGTAAATTTTGACTGAAAATGTATATATTTTTAAAATTTTGATTCTTGTAGTAGGTATGTACAATTATTATTGCATGTCGTATTCTTTCATCTGATTTTGCCATCATAATCATCATCTTATTGATGTCATAGTTTTGAACTTAATATACCTTTACGTACTTGTGTATTTGAAAATGCACACGTACACAACACAATGTTTTATGTTGATGAATATGATTTAAACAATCTAAATGCTTTTAAGATGTTGCAAGTATTTGAATATCTTTTTTAATAACAAGTATAAGCACTACACCAATATTGGAAGAATAATTTATTTTTAGGTAAAGGAGCGTGATTTCTTATTTACCAAAATGGCCTCTAATAAAAAGAATTGTACATACTCTAACATATTCACCAATTCCTCAATGGTAGCTTGATCTGAACTGGGCCTGGAAGTTTGTATTGCAATGTCTGTTAATGTCCAGTTACAAAAAAAGAATTAGATTATTGAAGTAGCAACTAGAGAACCGCATCCACCCGGTACTTTCATAGAAAAAATATATCTCCTCTCCCTTGATTACGCAAGGCAAGTTATAGAGCTTTGAATTTGAGCTTTTGCAACGGATTTCGACATTTCAAAGGGTACGTACCCCTGTGGAATGAAAATGTAAAAAAAATCTTTCGGCTCCGATTTCAACCAAATTTCATACATGGGGGTTAAATGATATGGGGATTCGACAAGAGTTGTCAGTTTTCGGAAAAAAAAATTTGACAAGGGAAAAATTCGTGAAAATCCATGAAAATTGAATTTTTGTAGAAACGATATTTCCAATCTAAAAAATAATACTTTTTCCATTTTCCCCATACTTTTAGACGAACCCATATTTTCAATATTTTGGCACAAAACCGAGAAATTTCCGGAATATTGTTGTCATCCCTGATTATAAAATTGAATAAATTCGAAACTTTGAGAGTTATCATGCTATTTATGGTATCAATCGATTAAGAAAATCTTCATTTCACTCATTAGTCTCATTGCAATTCTTCATTCCCATACATACGCGTATTATACAGGGTGAAAGTCGAGACAAATTTTTTTCTCAAAAAAATCCACATAAAATTCATATTACCCACAGATTAGCAGGTGAAACGTGGTAATGAGGAAAAATCGAAAAAAAACCATAGGTACTTTCATAGAAAAAATATACCTCTTTTCCCTTGGTTATACGAGGCAAGTTATAGAGCTTTAACTTTGAGCTTTTGCAACGGAATTCGACATTTCAAAGGGTACCCCCGTGGAATGAAAATGGAGAAAAAATCTTTTGACTCCGATTTCAACCAAATTTTGTACATGGGGGTTAAATGATATAGGGATTCGACAAGAGTTGTCAGTTTCCGGAAAAAAAATTTGACAAGGGGAAAATCCGTGAAAATCCCCCTTCCCCCAAAAAGTTCTTGGTCGCAGCTGAAACCCACTTTTTCATTTTTCGAGCTGGAGAAAAATTGAAAAATGATTTGGATAGAGAAAAATCTGTTCAATGTATGCAATACATAAACAGATTTTTTTATTTGAAAAAATTTACGGAGAAAAATTGAAAAGTAAAATCCCAAAAAATTTTTCTCCGAATTTCGAAAAATTTTTAGTCTGGCGCAAGAGACCTGATTTTTCTCATTCCAAAAATATACGAATATTTGAAATTGCCCTCTTCTTTAGGGGGTCTAGGTGGAGCCAAAAATCGGAATTTTCGGAGAACGTCAATTGGGAGTGTGCAACTTTTTTACGTTACACGATAGCGAAAAAATGGAAAGTACGTTTTGGGGAAAAAAAATATCCATAATACCACGAACAAAAAAATAATACTTTTTCTGAAATCTCCATCCATCTATGTGATTATTTTCGCCAGCTAGCGTCATCAAAAAAGTGGCACGGTTCGCTATTAATCCGAGGATTGATTTTAACGGATTATCCCCTTGTCAAATTTTTTTTCCGGAAACTGACAACTCTATATCATTTAACCCCCATGTACAAAATTTGGATGGAATCGGAGTCAAAATATTTTTACTCCATTTTCATTCCACGGGGGTACCCTTTGAAATGTCGAATTTCGTTGCAAAAGCTCAAAGTTAAAGCTCTATAACTCGCCTCGTATAACCAAGGGAAAAGAGGTATATTTTTTCTATGAAAGTATCTATGGTCTTTTTTCGATATTTCCTCATTACCACGTTTCACCTGCTAATCTGTGGATAATGGTAAAACTAATATCACCATTGGTTTTCTCATCCCCGAAAACCCCTTATCTCAAATTTTCAGCCAAATCGCAGAACAAAACTTAACAACCCCTCCTTAGCCGGTCCTGATGAAATTTTCGAAGTCAATTTTCATCCCTTAAACCTAGTTTTGGAAAATTTTTATGATCGGAACCGTTCTTCTGGCCAAATTTTACCCCTCCTCACAAATTTTCATCCAAATCGGAGCATCTTGAAAATTTGCCCTTTAGAGCCGGTCCTTGTACTAGTTAACGCGCAACATGAGCTGGGTTGTTGAAGGGGAAGGAGACGTAGAAAAAAAAATAAAAAAACCTCTCAATATCATAATTTTTTTCGTTAGCCGAAATACTCGAATAGAGGCATTTCGAACATCCCGTGATCGTAGCTCTCTCCAGCTCTGAGCAATCCAAATCACCTATGAGAGGGGGGAGTGGGGGGTAATTTTTGGTACTAAATTTTTTTCTCCAAATTTGATTCTCCATTCATCTATGCGATTATTTTCGCCAGCTAGCGTCATCAAAAAAGTGGCACGGTTCGTTATTAATGGGAGGACAATCCGACGCTTGGCGAATTCTGCTTCGCAATGATAGGAAGAGCCGACATCGAAGGATCAAAAAGCGACGTCGCTATGAACCCTTGGCCGCCACAAGCCAGTTATCCCTATGGTAACTTTTCTGACACCTCTTGCTGAAAACTCTTCAAGCCAAAAGGATCGATAGGCCGTGCTTTCGCAGTCCCTATGCGTACTGAACATCGGGATCAAGCCCGCTTTTGCCCTTTTGCTCTACGCGAGGTTTCTGTCTTCGCTGAGCTGGCCTTAGGACACCTACGTTATTCTTTGACAGTTGTATCACCCCAGTCAAACTCCCCGCCTGGCAGTGTCCTCGAATCGAATCAGGCTGGAGGCCGAAACGCCGGACACGAACATCGATCGTTCGCAAAGCACGAAGCTTTACGAACTGCACCGATGAACGGTACGCTACGATACGTCACTCCGTGCCCTTGGCTCGAGAATACCGTGACAGTCGCCACCTCGTGAGCGAACGACGCACGCTTTAGGAATTAACCTGCCCCGCCAATATTTCGTTTTCATAGTCCGCGCCACTTTCCAGGACGGACTCCTTTCCAAAGCGAGGCCAAGACATTGTATTCCCCAGCTGTAGTTGGCTGGTGCGCTTATGAATGGAATCCACGACACTCCCAGTCCCCGTTCCCAAGTACCAGGTCTGGAAGTGCACAGTGGTCCTCGATAGCCGAAGGTGGATGGTCTAGAAATATATAAAATAAAAATATCTAAATAAAATATTAAATCTACCTATATCTAATGGTAGTACACCTTCGGGCGAAAATTATATAGAGGCTTTTAAAGTCTTGGTGACTATGGTGCTTTGGAGTTGATCTTGTATGCGCGGCAACAAGAAATGTTTTACGATGTTAAGCTTCTGTGCTGGTTGAAGTCCTGCTTTGTTTATTCTATCGAGCTGGATTTTGAGGTCGGAAATTGTGGATCGAGTCTGTCCCATGACTCCATACCGCCTGCCCAGGTATTTAAACATATCCTGAGGTGTTAATTGGCGGATGAACTGACCCTCTGCCGCGAATAGAGGCCGAGTATCCACGTAAGAGTGTTTGTTGCCTCGGTTGACGTTAACCGATATGGCAACACTCTTTGTCGGGTTAATCGACATCCCTCGCTTCGTAAAGAACTCAGTAACAGTTCTAAGCTGCTTTGTGGCACCCTTGACAGACTCGGCCAACAGCACTAGGTCATCCGCATACGCTAGTACTGACACCTTCATGTCATCTGACACAGGTATGCCCGACCCACCATTCTCTAGTTCGCAAACCAACTCGTCTACTACTAAATTGAAAAGATAGGGCGATAAAGGGTCTCCCTGCTTTACGCCTCTATCGATGTTTATTCTCCTGGTTTTCTTGTTGCCAGCAGAGACTATGGTATAAGATTTTTGGTACGAGTCCATTATATAACTTTTAGTTGTCTCGTCTATACCGAATCTGTTCAGAGCTCGTAGGATGGACCATTGCGATACTATGTCGAAGGCTTTAGAAAGATGTTGTATGGCTTAACTCTACGTCTTCTTTCCTTGATGAGCGTTTGGAGTGAGATGTTATTCACCAGGACAATTTAATATTTTAGTGAAATAAAACGCGACGTGGTTTCCTTTCAGGTAATCAGCAGAAGACTGACAACTTTTTATTAACATAACATGACATTACTTCACATTTTTTTATCAACAAAATTCAAGAATCTATTAAACCAAGTAAATTTATCAGCCTGAAATGCTTTTCAGAAAATATACTCTTCGTTAAAACATCTGATGGCATAACATCAGTTGATAAATACTTCATCTTTATAACCTTTTTCAATATTGTTTCTCTTACAAAATGATGTCGCACATCTATACGCTTTGTTCCTTTATGATACATCGGATTGCATGCATGGGAGCGCAACTGTCTTTTACTTTGAACTCAACCAGGATTTATTAAATTGGCTCAGAAAACTCACAGAAAAAGAAATATCTGGCTTTGTCAAAACAGATAAATACATTAGACTATCAACAAACAAATGGAAAAACTAGATATTATCGACCAGAAGGACGGCAAAACTGGACAAACGTATGATAATCCCGCAAGGAATAAGTTACTCGAAGACAATTATCGAGAGATACAGAAGGTTGCAAGACTCATATCTCACCTTTGCGATTTTTTACTAGCTAGATGCAAAGATGAACTTCACAACAAGATGTCACATAAACATAAAAGAAAAACTAAATAATGTTATTGTTAATACTTATATCATATCATATTAATATTCAATTTATTTTTATTGTTCCATATTAAGTTTATTAAAAAAATCTATATCATTATAATTCCTATTGCTAGTTTTTTCTATTGTAATCAAAATGTAATTATAATTTTTGTTACATTCCATTTGTTTTTATTTGATGTTCATGTTTCAACTATCAAACAAAAAAAATTATGGGCGTTAGCAACGAAAACAAATCCAAAACGTTGGAAAATTAATAGAAATAAAAAAGCAAAAATTCCTAAAATTATCCTTCAAATGGTTTCTATGTATTTTTCGTTTATCAACTTCGCACTTGAATAGAAAATAGCTAAAATTTTTCTAATTTCACTTTGACTGGAAAAAAAAATGGAAGAAACAGTTTTCATTGCAAAATCCTAAGAATGGGTGCTCGGTAACTTTGATATAAATCTCGTTGTAGGCTAGGATTCTCAATCAACTGATAGGTGATCTTCTTCGGGTTATAGTTTACTGATTGTTATAGTTTCGTGAAATCTGAAAGATTGGAACATTATTTACCATTATTTGTAGCTAAGGATGCTTCATGATATAAAAAGCAATTAACCCTTCTCGCCACAAATGTTGTTTATCAAGGTTTCTTTGTCCTCCGAAAAGGGTTTCCTTGACACTATTCAACAACAATCATATATAAAGGAAAATACGCTAACAAATCATTTTTTTCAATCTTATATTGTACTAAGTCAACTTCATCAGATTAATGATGCCAGGTCATGTTACTGAGCGTTGGTATGTTACCTAATTGTTCCTTGAGGGCGCCAGAAAATTGAAAAAATCTTCCATAGTTTCTTCAGTCCCCAGATGCTGATTGATGAACATAAATCTCCCGGAAAAAACTATATTATATACCTATAAAAGAGCCATTTGTTATTGGTTGGCTGAATTTAAACGTGGTCGTACAGACACCGATCATGGTTAACGTTGTGGTCGTCCAATTGAGATGGTTACTCCAGAAAACATAAAAAAAGTCCACAAATTGGTTCTATCTAATTGTAAAATGAAATTGCGTGACATAGCTGATGCCTTAAACATAATAGAAGGCAATGTGTTTATAATTATGCATGAGCATTTAAGCATGAGAAAGATTTTCACAAAGTGGATGCCGCGTTTACTCACAGCCGATCAAAAACAACATCATTTGAGTGGGTGAACCAAGTCCAAAGGTCCAATAGTCAGCTGGAAAGTATTTTGGAATGCGCATGGAATTTTGTTCATCGACTATCTCCAAAATGGAGATCGTTTGACTACAAAAATTAAGGAACAGTCGCAGAAAAAACCATTGTTCTACCAAGATAATGTACCGATTTAGAAGTCGATGGCAACTATGGTTAAATTGAACGAGTTACACTTTGAATTGGTTCGCCATCCAGCGTATAGTCTACATCTGGCCCCCCAGTGACTTCTGGCTATTCCTCAAAAAAATGCTCGCGGTAAAAAATTTAGCTGAAATGAAGAATCAATTGCTGAAACTGAAGATTGTTTCGAGGCAAAAGACAAATTCTTCTACAAGAATGGCACCAAGAAGTTAGAGAAGCGTTGGAATTATTGTATTGTTCTTGAAGAAGATTACATATTTGAATAATATCGATTTTTGGCAAAAAATGTGTTTTTCTTAGTTAGTCACACAACTACGGATTTTTCTTATATTCTTTATCTTCTAATTTATCAACTGACAGATTAACATTAATTTAAAAATACGTTTAAAAGCACGCAAACGCATAGCGACATAGCTGGAATTTGCAGTGTATGCAGTCTATTTAGCCTTTCCATCGAATTATGACATCGATGTTTGAGAATGTTTTAGGACTTGAAAATATTACTGGAATATTATCTTAAATCCCTTATAATGGAAACTTAACTTTACATATTGGATTTACTGGATACCTAATAAGTCTGTTTAAAATAAATTTCTACTGATTTACTCAAATGATGAATTACTAAACTATTGTCAAAACGAACACACTTTATAGTCTCAAGCTACATCAACATTTTCCCTTGCACTTACAATTGGGATTAAAACTATGATAATTTTTATAATTATAGTGAAATTAATCAATTTGGATCTAAAAACAATCCGAAATTAGATGCTTCTTGGAATATTGAATATTTGAATTCATTGTTTGTTCGATAATAAAATTACACTGACTGTTGTTGGAACGTACGTTATATCAATTTTTAGTTCTCCGTCCGGCCAAATACTATGGTACTAACGTTATTATGAATTATCAAATCCTAAACAGTATACATGTGCAAAAAAGTGCAAAGTTACTTCTAAACGTTGAAACTGACATTTCAACAAAGATGAATACCACCAGTTGCAATGTTTCAGCTGAGTTCTCTCAACAAAATGCAGAGCATGGTAAAAAAATAAATAGATGGAATAAAGAAATTATTCCTCAAGAAAACAAAATTAATAAGACGGAACAAATGGAAAACGGAACTGGAAAATCATATAATCACGCAGATGATGAGGTAGATCCAGACAATCTACAAGCGATTATGAAGGTTGCGAGACTCATGAAACACATTTGCGATTATGCACTATTAAGATACAAGGATTAAGGACACAAGTTGTAAAAAAGATACAGAGCGAAAAATCAATGATGTAGAAATACAAAATTGTTGCTTTTGTTCCATTTAAACTTTGATTAATGTTATTCATACTTTTAGTTTTTCTTATAAACGAATTCTTAATAAAGTTACTGTGACATTTAATGTTTTCATTCAAACAAAATAACAAAAAAGTCTAATTGTAGGTAACTAAAAAAAATTTTTGATTAAGAAAAAACATGAAGTACTTGAAATGTATTTTTCTAATTTTGCACTTTTTTTCGATACAGGTCCAGATTTGTTTCTAGCATAAGATTATACATAATAGATTATGACTTAACGAAAAATAATTTTGTGGAGTATAAATGGCTCATATGTATAATATTTCTGTATTGACAGTTTCGATAAGTGGAAGTTGTTCTAAATAAAGAAGAATGGCAATGATTTCTCTATCCTCTGGGGTTCCAGCTCGATTCTGCGCATTCTCAAGCATGCGTACTGTAGACAAAGTGTCGCGATGAGAGTAAAAATGAATATTGTCCATATAGGAGTATTACATATATGAAATGGACAGAGATGTGACATTTTAAAAATAACAGTATTTGAAATGCAAAATACAAAATACCTATTTCCATTTTGTATTTAAATACTTTTTTTAGAAAAGCATTTTATATTTTATTTGAAATACCTTTTAGGACATATTTTGTATTTGCAAAATGCAAAATACTTTTTGCGAAGTTTTGTAAACATCGAGGAATTAATAATTAATGTGTTACAATCTTCAATTAAAATCTTGTTACAATAAAAGAGCACTGTAAATAAAACACTATGTAACTTGGTCTGATCAGCTTCGTTTATTATCGACTCTTTTCGTATGAATTCGGGATTATTCGGTCACCTTACCGTGCGGTGAGTTTTCGTTCCCGAAAACGCTAATAGTAGTAATCTGTGCAAGCCACTTAGGTTGCCAAATGTGTTGAACCGAACGAACGAATTATCTCTTTTTACACTTTTAATAAAGTTATCTTGCTTTCCGATAAAATAATAACGAAACCAAAAAAGTGAACCAAATAATTATTGAACTGTTTCGAGTTTGTTTGCAAGTTGATCATAAATTCGGTTAACCGATAACCTAACCTAACCTACTGAATAAATTACTTGGTAACTATCTTTTCAGTGAATTAAATTTGAAAACATGTAAGTACACAAAATGAATAATTATATCTCATGTTATTTTTAATTAGCTACCCGCTACCCACCAAACCCAATTTATAAACAATTACCTATGTTTTCATATTAAAACAAACAACGATTGTTAAATACTTTAATTAATACATTGATTTATCTATACCTGCAAAATGCATACATGTTATTTTTATGCTTAATCCCCATGATATTTTCTATTTTGTTTCAGGGATGATAATATTTCTCTACCATTGATATTAAAGTATTGTTTTAAAGATATAAAAAAGGATGCTGGAAGTGAGAATAATAATATATCGGCTGTTTGCAAGAAATGCTCTAAAACATTAAAAGGAAGTCTAATTTCAACTACAAATTTTTTAAATCATATAAAAGTGTTAATTTTATTTCCTAATCAAACTTGATATTTTTTCATTTGTTACAATTACATAGACAATAGGTGTATATAAATAAACAAACTGCAATAGCTGATTCTGGTTGTGTATGTGTGAATGTATAATGATATTACTTTTTTTTTCAGAGAAAAGGTCATGGTGACTATTGACAGAGTATGAAAATTTAAAATCCCAAACCAAAACCTCCAAAAAGAAAAAATGTGGCACACACACTGGTGAAAATAGTGCAAGTACTTCGAAAAAACTGATACAAAGCACTCTTCCAACTACTTTGCCAGTGTCAATTAATTTAGACAAGTTGGTTATAGATTTTATAATTGATACAATGTCACCAATATCTATTGTCGAAAATAAATCATTTAGGACTCTAATTGAAGGTGCTCAAAAACTACAAAACCCACCAAAATTAATGTGCCGTCGCACATGTAACAAGAGAATTGCTGATATGTGCGCAGAATATAAGGAAAATCTAAAAATAAAATTAAAACCCGTTGATTATGTGTGTACGACAGCAGATGTTTGGTCATCATCAAGGAGAAGTTACCTAGGTATGACTGTTCATTGGATTGATCCTCACACATTTGAGAGAAATAGTTTTACTCTTGCTTGTAGAAGATTTAAAGGAACTCATACCTTTGACAAAGTGGCCGAACTGATCATTGACATACACACAGAGTATCATTTGAGGGTACCAAAAATAACAAAAACTGTAACTGATAATGGCTCAAATATGTTAAAAGCATTTAAAATTTATGGAAAATCTGAATTGGGAATGGACGCTACTGATGGAATTTTTTTTTCATCATCTGACATAGAAAACATTTCAGTAAATAAAAATGATGACGACCATAATAATAATAATGAACATGACGACGATGATGATGAGACATTTCTCTTAAAAGAATTTCCTGAATCTCAAAAACCTGAAGAAACATATCAACTGCCTAACCATGAAAGATGTACCACTCACACATTGCATTTAATTACCTCTCGTGATATTATTCAGGCAAGATCTCAAAATATTTCATATAAAAAGCTGCATGATGCAGCTATGGCTAAATGCCAAGCAATTTGGAATTTGTGTTTAAGGTCCCCCAAAGCGTCTGAAATATATTGTGAAACTACCGGGAAATCTCCGACAAGTCCATGTCCAACAAGATGGAATTCATATTATAACTGTATTATGGATCTTTTAAAAGTTCAGGAAACTTTAAATGAAACCTTAAAAAAACTAGGATTGTCGGTTTTTAAAGAAATTGAATTGCAGTTTCTAATTGAATATACCAACTGTACAAAACCCATAGCAGAAGCTATCAAAAGCTTAGAGGAAGATAAAGAAACATTTTATGGATGCCTGCTACCTGAGTTAATAAGAATATAAAAAATCTTGCATTCATTACAAATGGACAATCCCATATACTGTGGAGTACTGATAGAGACAATAAAAAAAGCTTAGAAAAGAGGTTTGGAAAATTTCATGATTTGAAGGATCCTAAAGCTAAAGATGCAATTTTGGCATCGGTGTCATATCCTTTTTTTAAATTAAAATGGGTGCCAAAAGGAAATAGAGAACATATAAAGGAATTGTTCCTTGCAGAAGTGAGAAAACTTAAAAATGATCATAAAGATCTAAATAATACATCCCAATCATCACACAAGAAAGAAAAAAATGAATCCTACTACATGTTCTATGATGATTCGGATTCCTCACTAGCTAGTGATAGTGCAAATGCAAACACCACTATTGACCTGGAATCATTGCAATATTTGAAGGATAATGATGTCAGCCTGCAATCATTAAATAAATATCCTACAGTAAAGATGTTATTCTTGAAATATAATACCTGCTTGCCTAGTTCTGCGCCAGTAGAGAGGCTTTTTTCTTATGGTGGCATGATTATGAGACCACACAGGAGAAAGATGAGCGACAGTGTATTTGAGCAAATTATTTTATTAAAATCTGTTAAATAAATTTAATTTAAGTAAGTTATCAAAGTAAATTTACCAGCCTGTTAGCTGGCTAAAATAAATAAACTTTTCAACAAAATAAAGATAATTTAAAACTAAAAGTATTTTATTTTAATAAAGCATTTTGTAAATACGTATTTTGCATTTAGTATTTTAAATATAAAATGAAAAACTATTTTGTATTTTGTATTTGAAATAACAAAATACAAAAAGTATTTGCATTTTGCATTTAAATACATTTTATAACCTATTTTGCACATCTCTGGAAATGGATACATATTATATCATAATACAGGTTGTACTACACCAAATTCCAGCTTATGAGAAGTTTAAGTTGTTGGTGAATATTCACAATTGTAAAGAAGAAAAAAGAACAGTAACTTTAATTCAACAATCTTTTAATAATTATGAACACGTGGTTGAGTTACCCTAAGAAAACTTCAATAATTGGAAGTTTAGGGTTGAAGTAAAATAGAAACAAATACCTGTTGCATTGGAGATAGCAGTAGAGCACTTCAATACGTATTGGAAGAAAAAGTTATCAACCCCTAATTGCACAACAAATAAATTAGATCATTTATAGAATTTTTATTTCAATTATTCAATTCATCAATTGTTTTTATTATTTTTAATCGGTGACATTTATTATTTACAATTGTAATATTTTTCTTATTCTGGTTGATTCTTGATAATAATAACAAAAAGAGTTCTCAGTACCAATTTTGGGAAAGATTCAACAACTCCAACCACTGATAGAAGTAAAAAAAATATGAAAAAAATATTAATGGAGGAGGAAACTGAAATTATGGAAAGAAAAGAAGCACGTTGGAGTAGCACAAGAAAAAATGATTCATCTAAATCTTCAAATTAAAAGATTTAAACTCTTAATTGATTGTTTTATTTATATTATATTATTTTTCCTCAACTTCTTATTTCTTAGACCCTTTTATATGTTTTTCGTGATAATTTTTTTTATTTTTGTTTGTAATAACATGTTACTTCCGCCAATTTGCATAATTAAATTAATCAATAGATCACCTACATCATGAATATCAAAATAAAAAAATCAAATATTATTTGATTATTATTATTAATATTAATGAGATAGATCTAAAAATTTGTATATGAACCATTTAAAGAATTCTTTACTATATTTATTTACAGAAACGTTATTTATTATTGTCTTAATAATTCTACTACCGCGTTCCCTACGCTGGGAAATCGTACCGTCTAGACAACAAGCATCGCAGCTACGTTCCACATCAAGATATGCTGCAATAGAAAAAGATTATTTCTAGATATGGTTTACAAATGAGGAACAAAAAAGCTATCAATGATAAAGAATCATTTCATCAGTTGACAGATATCAAGAATAAGATGCACTAGCGTAGGTCTAAATAACGTTTATGTTTTATTTTATTTTTACCATTCGGCACATGTTTCTTTTTTTAACGATCTATATTGGAAGAGGACAGAGTATTGCCAGCCCTTCAAGGTCTTAAAGTAGCCACTTTGTTCAAATGTGAAATATGTTAATCATACAATTATCATTGCTGGTTTTTACCAAATATTTAGTATTTATACCAAATTTATAAATTACCAAATACCCTAATTATAAAATCACATTTTTCAACGCCAAAGTGTGAATATCGAGTTGCTTCGTGGAAACGGTAATAAACTACTGTGGATAGGTATATCATATTTGACTTTGAAAAAAGTTCAAAGAAGAACGAAAAGTAATACCTGGAATCTGTAGGCTGAATTCAATATATGAAAAGATTTTTGAATTATACTTTGATTATAGCAAAAAATGAAATTTGAAGTAGGAATATATCGAATGGAACAGCACATTGACATTGTGCTTTTTGCATATTTAATCATTTCATCGATGTTATAAAATCCTCCTCAGTGGAAATATCAGAAATTCAGATTAAATATATCATCGAGATATTCTTTCGATTTCTTAGTATCCACGTAAAATTCAAAAAAGTTTTAGAGTAAAATACATGATCATCAGTATGCATACAGGTGTTGTCATAAAATTCCGAAAGTGTTTTTAGTGTTTCCTCGAAGTCTACATACGGTGCATTCCACTAAGTGTTCACTCGTCCAATACAAGAGTTTGTGTAGAAATTTGATGTGGTGGACTGTTTTTCCTTGTCTCCCATACAGTTCGGATTTAGCCTCCAGTGATTTTCACCTCTTCTTAAATTAAAAGAACACTTAGATGGCAACCGCTTCAAACTAATCAAGGATTAAGTCTAAATAGTGGTCACACGGTTCACAACGTATTGGCGGAAGACTTCTTCGACTTAGAAATACAAGAGCATCGTCTTCAGCTGTGTGTTGAAAAAAATGGAGAATATGTTGAGAAAGAGACAAAAGTTTAAACTTGTCAAAGATAGATAAATTAAGGCGAATAAAGTATATTAGTAAATTATTAACCAAAGCTGGTGATTGCGCAATCACTCGTAATAAAATTATTTGTTGCCTGTTAATAAGAACAATAAAGAAATAATGAAAATTTTAATAGCCAGATCCTATAGGGAATGGGAAAAGTTTATAATCGATTGGTACAGGAATCAAAAAGATTTGGCTTTAGGAAGAATGGCGAAAATAATAAATATATGGAAGTGCAACGGCAAAGGACGAATGAATTCTTCGACTATCTAGAGGTTTGTTCTTGGTAGCTGCACTGGCAGTTATATACTCATGAGCTGGCCTGCACTGGTCCAGTTCGAGTGAAGCTACCAAGAACAAACCTTATACACTCACGAAATGGCCGGCACTGCTCCAGTTCCAGTGTGGCTACAAAGAACAAACTTTAGGTGTGCTGATTACGAATACGGATGATGGAATGAAAGGAAAGTTTGAAAATGAAAGAGCCAGGCAGTTGGAGCATGTATGCAGAAAGGAAGCAAATAGCATTGAACAAATGAAGAACGGAATTAGAATAAGAAGGATATGACGGATATGATTGGTAACATTGGTTTTAAAAAGAGTGGAAATAACTGAAGAGAAAGAACAGAGGACTGAAAAGGGTATTTATATATTTGAAATTTGATAGATTGATACATTTTATTATCGATTGAAAATATATAAAACTTGATAATGAAGAAAAAAATCCTCGGATCATTCTTCTGGGGTTAACTGATATGATACAGATATGCTGGAGGATTGTCCTTTTAAGCCGGTGGTATCATTGATGATCATAATTCCAGCAATGTGATGATAATCTAATTCAAAAACGTTATTCACATTTGCTGAATCCACGTTTGATCCACAGGATGCTGTACGACCATCTGTAAACAAAAATTCAAACATATCTAATGCATTACATCCCCATACTGTCAATTTTTTCAAATAAGCTCCTTTAAAATCTATCGGAATTGTTTCGGAAGATGTCTCCTAAATTTATCGAAGCATCATTTTCGTAGTGGATAACCATCTCTTGAATTTTCGGAATAATTCTAGATGATCTGAAAATAGCTACTGTGATTCCTATCATTTTATTTCTTCTACCGTTGATTAATTTCGATTGCAATGGACAACCTACTTCAATAGGGTATCATCTCTCTAGCTAAAAGCGGCGTTGGCCGAGAAAAGTGTGTTGAGTACGATATTGCAGTTTTGTAGGGTTTCTTCGTAGTAAATGGATCTTTTAAAATTGATCGCCAATAATCAATATATTTAAAACCGTTAAGCACGCAATACTGACGCACTACTTCCTTAGAATTAAACACAGTATCAGGAAAAAGGTCTCATATTCTAAATAGTATTGGTCAACAAAAACTTTATTAATGTATTGAACTGCTCCATTCACATCTTTAACATCCTTAAACATGTTAATATCGTCATTAGTTAATTCCAATTTCGATTGATTAACTATTCCAAATTGATAAAATAGTATCTTCATGTTAACTACGGCTGAATACATAGGTAAGAGAAAGTAATTGATATTTGCATAATCAGAATCTTCTTCTTTTCTAAACGTGAATTTCTTCTCAAATCCAATTAAAGTTTGTGCGATTGTAAAATAATGTTCTCCCGAGTTGGGTAAATTGAGCTCCAGCTCTTGATGCAACGTCTGAATCTATTTGTAAATACACTATCACCATTTTTTCTATAATTTCGGAGAATATATATATATATATATATATATATATATATATATATATATATATATATATATATATATATATATATATATATATATATATGTATAAATATAATAAAGCCAATGTGTGGAATGAAATCAATATATATTCCATTTTTTCTATAATTTCGGAGAATATATATATATATATATATATATATATATATATATATATATATATATATTGATTTCATCCCACACATTGGCTTTATTTGAAGGCCAGAGAAATAATCCAAAATGGATGCAAGTACCTTACCGACATTTGGTATTTACACAACTCCAAATTTAACAAGTATTTTCACAATTTTATTTATGTCAATTTTCCAGGGGATTTCAGGACCATCATCGAATGAAGAATATCCATCAACGGTAGAACAGTGTACTAGAGCTCTATGTACTCCACCACAATAATGACGACATAAAGAGATATAGAAGAAAAGGAAAACCGAGGAAAATTTGGATAGAACCAGTAGGCCATAAAGTCTCTCAACACTCAAAAAAAGGTACAGAGTCAAGTCATTCAAATTATTAAATTAAATTATTTAAATATCTACATACAGATTGCGAACTTTTTGTCCTGTAACCAATAAACTCTATCATCAATTTCTAAAATTTTTCTTTCTCCTGGTTTCACAACTACCGGCCCTGTCATTATCCCAATTCAAGAAATAGCTGTCCCATATATCGCTTCTATACTAACTTCTGATTTTCCCAAATTGTAGAAAACATAATTTGGTTTATATTTAGGAAAAACTAGAGAATCTGACTGTGTACATACTTTTTCTTTATTAACATCAATTCCATAACACTGGATGCTGTATTTAGTCATGTTAAGCTGAAAGAGATCAACAGAAAAGAATAATGCAGTCACAGATCTCTCCAACAATATTTGATAAAATTAAAAAAATTATTTGCCCATTCTTGCCTCGAATTTATTAATCACGCATATTTTCGTCCTATAAGCCTAATTACCTATTGGTTTACAGATGTTTAAGAAAAGCTCAATTAATGCTACGAATTTTAATCAAGTTTTAAGCGAACTTTAAAAAATGAGACATTGGACCAGCTATATCCAGTATAACACTATAACTTAAGAATTGCTACAAAACAAAATGACACTTACCCAACTTTTCCAGATATTTGATTTTCTCCAGATCAAAAAGCTCAATGCTGCTTATTGCAGTAATTAGTTCATCATTGTCAGAGAACCTCTCGTTTAATAGGGATAATACAAGGTCCAAGGACCCAAAAAATTCGGCTTCAGTGCCACTTTTACTGGCATTTGGTTTATTAGACATTTCAGACGGCAGTTTTTCCATTACCAGATATTCCTTCATAGTTACGCTTAACTTTGGTACTCTCTTTTCAGTTGGTATTGCTTCCGTATCCTTTAAAAGTTGTGAAGCTTCATTGGCTAAACTTTGATAAGTCTCATTTGTTCTTAGATCTCGAATTTTATTTTTTACTGACTTAATAATTTCATTGGCTTCCTTTAGACTAATTGTACGAGCTTGTAAAGCTGAATCGGCAGGTTCTAAGAGCCCAAGTAACTTCTTCATAAAAACAAGGGTGAATCTAAAGTCGTATTCCAACATAACTGATTTAATCCCAACAGATTTGACTGATAAATACACAGAACAGATAACCGATCATTTTTAAATTCATCCAACGATCTTAATATTTCAGTGTAGTTTGAAAATATAACTTTAACAATTGCTATATGCCCAGACCAGCGCTGCTCCAATAGTCTACCAATAGACTTTCCCCGATAAATAGCAGCCACTTTTCCATGTCCAAAAAATTCATGTAACATAACAGCTTGGTCAAAGAAGTGTTTAATTGAATCTATTTCTGAAATAGTTCGCACAACTACAAGATGGAGACGATGGTTAAAGCAATGTACGTATGGAATAAAACGTCCTAATGATTTTTGGATTAAAGCAGCTACTCCCCCCTTATGGCCGCTCATAACACTAGCATCGTCATAACATTGGCTAAGAAGGTGTTTTGTATCTATTCCATTATCATTAAGAATATTAAGTGTCATATTTGTGAAAGTTTTGGCATCTAACTTTTCTGTAGTGTAAATACCTAGTAAAGATTCAAACACTTTACCATTTTTGACATATCTTACTCCAATTGATACATTTTCTCTGTTGTTTTTATCTCTTGTGCCATCTTCAAGTAATGTAGACCATGGTACATCTGCAGTTTTTAGATCACCAACAACTTGTTCACGTACCATTTCAGCTAAAATAGCCATTTTTATTCAACTAACTCACGACACTCGCTCAGAGAGTCAAAAACAATACTAAAAATACTCACTAAAGCAGCCGCAAAAAATTTCCCTTGATAAAGAAATAAATATGACAGCTACATGAAAATAATTATAAACGGATTATCGCGCCGGCGCGGCAATTCAACAGGTGGCTCTCGTCTTTCGTAACTTTCCCGACTACCGAGTGCCAAGCAGGTTCGCTACAGACTAATTTTCCAATTCAATGTGTAAATCTTTACGCCGCCGCGCCCGCCGCGTCTTAACCTACGCGGCACGCGGTGGTATGGTGGTCAGCATGGCACAGGACAGGACTCTACCCGTATAAAAAAAATATATACATATAGAAAATAAAACTTGTGAAGTCAAATGACTTGCCGAAATTTTTGACGCATGCTTATAGTATTTTTTTTACCAGGGCTCAATTTTTTTTACCAGGGCTCAATTTTTTTTACCAGGGCTCTGCCCTGGCCAGCCCCCCTCTAGCTACGGCCCTGGTTTCAAGCTTCCGGAATTTTCTTATTCCAGTATTGAAATACTTATTTCAACAAATTGCATAAATTATACGATTTTTATCAACTATTTTAGTCTTCGAATGAAGACTATATACAGTACAATATATTCCTCATTTCAAATTGTCTACTGTTAATAGCATAACACTAATCGAACACTTTGGTTAAATTAACTTACACAAACAATGAACTAAGAAATTAATCAACTTCTCGAATAGAAATCCGGGCTAATTTTAGGTTTATCTGAAGTTGTGTGGGAATTACCAGGAATACCAGGGCAATGATTATTAGTACACAGATAAGCACTTTATAAATATAATTATCATAGTAGATGTATTATGCTTATTTTGATCAGAAAATATTTTAAAACTGATATGTTAAATTCATCATGTTATTTAATATTACATGTATATGTATTATATTATCTACTGAGTATAACTACTTCTCCACTTCAATCAACTTTTAACGTGATTTATCAATGATTATGTGGCTAATGTAGATAAATAATTATGACATTTGCACCAAAGTAAAAAAATAGTAGAACATTTCATAGTAAAATTCAAAGCGAGCATCTTCAACTGAAATACAAATATCTGCTTGATAACTAAATTACATCCTTTCATCATGCCATTTTGAAGAGTTTTTCCTAATAAGTAAAAGGCGTAAAATATTTAATTTGATGTTGAGTTTTATCGATTTTTCTACGGAATAACTATATTTTATGTTTCGGTTTTCAAATTTAAGTGTGAAATAAATACGCAGCTTGATATAGTTTTAAAAATATTTATGAGGAAATTCTCTTAATAAGGCATATTTTTATATAACTTTTTAAGTTTTGCTCCGACTGAATTTATTAAACGTTTCCCATATAAATTATATCTAGGAAATTTTATTCTAGTACAATAACTAACTCACTATAAGGGTGTAGGGATGTAGTGCGTTTAGACTTTTAGTGTGGAGAGTTTTTAAATAAATCAGTGTGTCAAGAATTAGACAAGTGTTTAGTCTTAGGGCATAGTTTAGTGAATTTGGTGTTAATGTAAAGATAAATTGAGTAAGTAAACACCATCGTATATATTAAGTCACCCCACTGTTAAAAACAGTTTAAATAAATTAGAAAAACATTACAATTTATTCAGGGTTTATTGATAATGGGAATCATAGCTGCTAGGTGTAAGTATGTATGTAACTAAAATAAAATAAACATTTTTTGCTCATATTTAATTGAATTTTAATATCCACTTGTCATAGGAAAAATATAAACAGTTACTCGATAAGAATAATAAAATTGATACTGTCTGGGTTGATGATTTAGTACTTTTTACTGCTGAAGAGTCAGTTAAAATCTTTTTAAAGGAAAAATTGAAGGCGCTTTTTGATATGAAAGATATTGGTCCAGCAAGTCAATGTGTGGGTTTACACATTAAGAGGGAAAAAGAAAAAGTAATTATTGATCAAGAAAAGTATATAACTGAATTTTTGACTCGTTTCAGAATGTCAGACTGCAAACCTGTGAAAACACCATTTGAAATTGGTATGAAATTCATGAGTAAAGATGAAGATGAGTTTAGTTGTCCCTATCAGCAAGCAATTGGGTCATTGTCATTGTTGGGTCATTAAGTAGATTTAATAAAAAACCAAATAGAGAGCACTGGACTGCAGTCAAGAGAATATTTAAATATCTACAAGGAACTAAAAATGTACAGTTAGTTTATACCAAAGATGGTAATGAAGAAATCACAGGTTATTGTGATGCAGATTGGGCCAGTGATCTGCGCGACCGAAAGTCGTGCACTGGTTATTTATTTATGTTACAGGGTGGTGCAATATCTTGGCGGTCACAAAAACAACAGACAGTCGCTCTGTCAACTGCAGAGGCGGAGTACATGGCGATGTCTTCTGCAGCGCAAGAGGCATTATGGCTGCAGCAGTTACATGAGGAGCTTGTTGTACAGCTGAACAGCCCACTTATCATCTACAGTGACAACCAGAGTGCAATTAAATTGACTACTAATGATTGTTATCTACCTCGATCAAAACATATTGATATACGCTATCATTTTCTGAAGAGTCATGTAAATAATCTAAAAATTAAATTTTTATATATAAAAGGTGAAGAAATGATAGCAGATAGTTTAACAAAAGGTACGACTAAAGATAAACATTTGTATTGTACCGTAAAAATGGGGTTATGTTCCAAAGGAGGGTGTTAGAATATATGGAACGCAACCAATTTTTATTCAACTGTCAAATGTTTGTAATGTAAGTTGACATCTGTCATTTTTATCTTATCAATCTTGCTCTTTTATGTGTAAGACTAAAATTACAATAAATTGTTTGTACTGAAAATCATAACAGTTATTATTTTCTAACCAATGTAATTTTCCTTTAACCCCTAATAAAACAAACAATATCCGATAGAAAGCTTAAGTATTAAATTTTATACCACAAATATTGAAACAAAATAATTCATTCAGTTTTACGAATTGAGATATGTAATTGGCTAAAAATCGATTAGTTACGATTAAATAATAATCGAATATGATCGATTATTCAAATGGTAATCGTTTTGATTGTCAAGATATGCCAGAGCGTTTCATTACGCAATGAAATCGAATTTCCAGAAAATGTGGCTTAAAATATAAGGAATAGACAGTTGTACTATGGCATTAATAAAAAAAGTTTTTCGTAAGCAATTATTCACATCTTTCTTCAGGTTGAATGTGAAATATGTGTGAAATTGTGGAACATTACTCCGCAAAGAAAACTGTCGGCTTTTTATTTATCTTTTGGATTTTAACTAAATTAAAAATTAAAGTAAATAAATCTACTAACTAAAATCTACAGTAAAATATCAATACAATCACGATCGAGTCTTCAATATTGAAACATTTGGTCTTCGAAGGTCGTACGGTCTCATCTTAACTTTGCTACACAATATTTTACTGTTTATAACGAACTAGCAATCTCGCCCTGCGTAGAATTCAGTTCAGCTTTCATATTATTTAGGCTAATGCCTTTCAAATAAAAGTTTTGTATAGATTGTGTACTTTCTAATATTTTTCAAATAACTACCGCCATCTTTAGGTCAGGCTAGGTACTTGTGGGAGCACCCACTATACTGAAATTTCTCTAAAACGGTCTCGTTGAGAATTTTTTTATTCGGAATATTTTTCGCAACGTATTTTATTTTGGGGGATATTTTATGTCTTTTTTTTTCCAGGACGTGAATGAATAATGGCGTGTAAAATTTACGTTGTATACGTTTTTATTAATTCATCCTCCCAAATAAATAAAAGCGTGGAGGGAAAAAAGTAGGAAATGGAAAACAAAAGGTGAACCTCCTAGTCGAGTTTATAAACTGTGTTACAGAGAAATTTTGTTGTAACTGTTCATTAAATTAGATCGTTGAATACAATTATTGTTGATTAAATAGTCGAAATTATTCTATTTTGAAAATGGACGTTCACATGTATTTTTTGATATATAAAATAATCTCGGATCTTATTTTCCTTATAGGTTATGTATCTCTCCCTAAGTCCACTTATTTCTGGTTCCTAGAAATTTTTCTTTTTACAAACTTTATTTAATCAATTCGTTAGTTTGTCTATCTATCTAAATAAAACATCCACCAACGTTTTTTTATGATAACAGACAATTTATTTTTGGAAAAACGGTTTCTATAAACAAATTTCGTTTGTTTTTTCGAATACGAGAGTTCTGAAAAACAAATGTCGTTTTATTTTTGAAAAACAAAGTTTCTGAATATGGTTTCTAATTGCAAAAGAAAGTCTTTTGTGATAATTTTTTCTTTGTATTCGAAAAACAAAGTTTCTAAAGACGAATTTTGTTTTTTATCGAAATGGCAATTCCCGAAGGCAAATTTTGGTTTGCTTTGCGAAAAACAAAGTTTCTAAAGACGAATCTCATCTTATATTTGGAAAAATGAAGTTTGTACAAACAAATATTGGTTCCTAATTGCAAAGGAAAGTCTCTTGTGATAATATTTTTTTTTTGTTTTCGAAAAACAAAGTTTCTAAAGACGAATTTTGTTTTTTATCGAAATGGCAATTCCCGAGGGCAAATTTTGGTTTGCTTTTTGAAAAACAAAGTTTCTAAAGACGAATCTCATCTTATTTTTTGAAAAATGATGTTTCTAAAAACAAATATGGTTTCGTTTTTGAACATAGTTTCTGTCTTTCCTTATTTGTAACATAAACTGATGATACATACAGAGTGTAGGTACCGCTAACAAATTATCGCTTGAACTATTTTTCAAAAACTTTAATTCAAAATTACTTCATGAACCCACAGGGAACAATATTTTCCACTTGACTCATTTAATAATATATGACACCTGGCGCTGAATAGCTTCCGTTATATTCGGCAATATTATCAGATAAATGCGCAGATGGCCGCGATTTATTTTATTTAATGAACTTCATTAGATTCCAAGTAAAGTGCTACACGACTCTGAGAAGAAGAAAATGGAAATATCTGTATTAAGAAAATCATTTCAGGTTATAGCAACTATAAAGCGAGCAAAAGACAATTAACAAAACAAATATTACTGACGAGAGAGACATTGAAAATTATTTGTTCCATTTGCTATATATTCTTTATTATGTTTACTTCCAATTCTACATAGTTTTTCACGATGTTCTCTGTTTTCCAAATACTTGATGATTTCATTCATATTTACTAAATCGCACGTTGCGATAATGGACTAATCATCTTCAGAGACCGCTATAATATTCTAACAGAAATTCAAAGCTTTCTAATATTGATAAACTCCTAAACTTTCAAATTTCTACTTTATGTCGAATGCTTAGAGTTTTCGAAATCCAAATACTACATGTAAAAGATAAGTAAACGTCATGGAAATAAAAATATTTTTCTTAGTGACGAAACCGAGAACCTTTGTATCCGAGAACGGAGATGACCTCTATGGGGTACGTGTTACGTTTTAATATTTGGAAAGAAAATAGGAAAATTGCTGCTACTGTCCACCGGGAGGATCTTGAAGGTTCCTACTTTATTTTTCGTGAACTGCTTTTAAACCACCGAGGGAATATTATATCCGAATTTTATTTCTGGTTCATGTACAGATATTAAGTGTAACCTTCTGAAAAAACTACGTAGAAAAAAGGTTTTTACAAGCACAACGGTCAATTAGAAGAGTTACTATAAATGTTGAATGAGTCGTGTAACTGACACATAGATGGCGCTGTAATCGTCAAATCCATATGACGTTTACGAAGTACCAACTTTCAAAAAATTATGAGTCAAATTTCATGACATTTCGATTAGTCAAAAAAAGTGACAATCATTTAAGTGAAGCTATACTTTTATTAATTTCAAAACGATATCGTTTGTTAATTTATCATTGTTTTTTGATGAAAAAAATATTGTGCAAACTCAGCAATGGCTTCAAAAGTGTTATCAAGACTGTTCTATCGAAAAAAAAAAACATTTGCTGAATTTAAACACGATCGCATTAATGATGGTGAACGTTCTGGTCGTCCAATTGAGGTGGTCGATCAAAAACAAAAACGTTTTGATGATTCAAAGCAGTTTTGGATATGTTTACACGAAATTGTCTTGTAATTGATACGGGACCTCGTTGTAATGCGGCCATTTTACGGTTTTCCGATGACGATGATCCCCTTAAACGTCATCGAGAATAACTCCTAAACTACGTAAAATTCTGGTAGAACTGGGACAGTGTTTAGATGAAATTGCAATGAAAAAATGTCCACATGACCCATTTCGTTAAACCACAAACTGAAAACGCGCGAGAAAGACTCATTAAGTTAATAAAAAAAGTTAAATCAAAGAAAAAAAAATGACGAAAGTCAAATCATTTGACATAGACAAATCAACAACAATCAAAGAAAATAAAACATTTTAGGTTTCCCATACCCCCCACTATAATCCACCAATAATATTAGAATAAAACACCACAATATGTTATGCGATTTGGAAATAGTAACAAAAGTTCACGAGCCGCGTGGCGACATCTATGTTCATTTATTGTAACACAATGGATGTATTTATTGTCTTCCTTCGTTTTCTTTCTTTTTTGGTAGTCAGTTAATAAACACATTCATTAGCGTCAACACTTTGTTTGTTTTTCGGTACCTTTTTTCAACGTTTTACCCAAAACTAAATTAGTTATCTGCTCAAATAAATTAGTAATAACAATGGGTTATGTTCCCAGATCGTTTCCAACGCGAAGTTTCGGGTATTCAGTAGTTCGGGATGTGTAGAAAAACATTTTTATTTTAGTGTCACGTGCGCTTGTGTTTCGCGAAAAAGATGGCCGTCAACTATTTGACGAGTGTGCCGAGGCTTTTAGGTCGTGAGAACTATGACGAATGGACATTCCGCAGTTGAGAATGTGTTTGTGCTCGAAGGCTTAAGCAAATGCCTTGACGGTAAGGAAACCGATACAACCACCATCGCCAAAGCAAAAGCTAAGTTAGTTTTAACCATAGACCCAAGTTTATTTCCTCATGTGAAGGATGCAAAAACTGCCCAAGAAGTTTGGACAAATCTCAAAAAGTTGTACGTCTTAAAAGTTGTACGAGTCTTATATAAACCAGATTGTCGAAACGTCTCAAAAATTACGTCGTACCGGATTTAGCATAGATGAAGAGTGGGTGGGGTCGTTGCTGTTGGCAGGTCTTCCTGAAAAATACGCCCCTATGATTATGGCTGTGGAGCACTCCGGAATCTCTATCACTACAGATTCCATCAAAACTAAACTGCAAACATGCAAACAGATACCTACAATAATAGTAACAACGGTGCGTTTGCGGCTAACAGGAATTTCAAATCAGGTTTCCGCAAGCAGTTCAGAGAGGGCGCCGGCAGAGCTAATTTCAAATGTAAATCAGCTGGTTCTGTCAGAGGTAGCCATGTTGGAATGCCAAATAGAGAACGTCAATCGAGTACAGCAACAGCTGATTCTAGTGACAACAAAAGGGATTTCAGTAGCATTGTATGTTTCAAATGCAAAAAGAATGGACATTTTATGTCAAAATGCCCCAATACTATAGATCTGAAGATATATTCAGTACTGTGTTCACTACAGGAGATTTCAAAGACACCGACTGGTATGTTGACAGTGGTGCCAGTGTGCATTTGACAACATCTAAACAATGGCTAAAAGATCAAAGGAATCCAGATTTTCTTGAGATTGTGGTGGCTAATAAATCTAAAATTAATGTGGAATATGCTGGTGATATTGAAATTAACACAGTCACAGATAGAGCACACAAAATATTGTTAAAAGGAGTCCCAGGTTTGAACACAAATTTGTTATCTGTGTGTCAATTAATTAGAAACGGAAATAAAGTATGTTTTCATAATAATTGATGTGATATTTTCAATCAAAATGATGTTTTAGTGGCTAGCCTGAACAACAATGTTTATAAACTGGATGTTTGTAAAGACACATCAGTATGTTTTCAGGCAGCGAGCACTAATGTTTGGCATCAACGTTTGGGCCACATAAATGAAACTTACCTGAACAAGACAGCCAAGATAGTAGATGGTTTTGTATGTAATGATCATGCTAGAATAGAAAATTGTGAAGTGTGCTGTAAAGGTAAGCAAGCCCGTTTGCCTTTTCCAAAGGAAGGTAGTCGAGCACAGAAAGTACTGGAAGCACCAAGAAGATCTCAAAGAGAACCGAAGAAGAAAGTCTTTGATGAATGCATAACATATTTCAATGGTGCTAGTACAAGTGATAAGGCACAGGATAGCGTAGATGTTCCAAAGAACATAGAGGAAGCACTTTCAAGGCCATATAAGCATGAATGGGAGTAGGCCATGTTAGAAGAGATTAATTCATTCAATGAGAATGAAACATGGGAGCTCGTCGATACACCAGAAACGGGGACAGTTGTGAAGTGTAAGTGGGTGTACAAAGTGAAAACTGACAGTGACAATAAAAATAGGTATAGGGCTCGACTGGTAGCAAAAGGGTACACACAGAAAGAGGGCGTTGATTATTTCGAAACCTTCGCTCCAGTAGTGAGACACTCAACTTTTAGACTGTTAATTGCATTAGCCGTTAAGTTAGATTTAAAAATATTACATTTAGATGTTAAGACAGCTTTTTTAAATCGGGTTTTAAAAGAAACTGTATTCATATGCAACAACCAGAGGGTTTTGTTTCAAAAAATAATGAAAATAAAGTATACCTGTTAAAAAAGGCTGTGTATGGATTAAAGCAATCTAGCCGTGCATGGAATGAAAAAGTTGATGAGGTTTTGTCAAATGTTGGATAGAAAAAATCAAAATTTGAACCGTACTTTTATATAAAAAGGAATGAAGGGAATCAACTTACAATAGTTGCACTATATGTGGATGATTTTTTTGTCTTTTCTGTTGATTCCAATGAAATAAGTTTTATTGAGAGTCATTATAAATAAATAACCATTTTAATATAAAAAATCTTGGAGAGGCTAAACAATGTTTAGGAGTTAAAATTAACCGAGATTATGTAACTTTAGACCAGGAACATTATATAAGAGACTTATTAAAACGTTAACGTTTTGGAATGTTAGAAAGTAAGGCAGTTAATACTCCTCTTGATAATAGTGTCAACTTGAGTAATGTTGAGGGTGATACTTGGGATCCGAAGATTCCTTACCAGGAACTTATCGGAAGCTTAAAGTACTTAGCTGTAATGACTCGCCCTGACATATCTCATGCTGTTAGTCTATTAAGTCAGTATAATAACTCTTATACAAAGTTACATTGGCAATATGTAAAACGTGTACTTAGGTATTTGAAAGGAACTGCAGATTTTTCCATGAAATTTAGTAAAAATAATTCAAAATTAACAGTATTCACAGATGCTGACTGGGGAGCAGACAAGAAGGACAGGAAGTCTTTCACAGGCTATGTATTCAAACTTTCTGGGGGTTCCGTTTCATGGAAAAGCTGCAAGCAGCGGACAGTTGCTTTATCGACAACTGAAGCTGTGTATATGGCCTTAAGCGAGGCAGCTAAAGAAGCCATATACTTAAGAAATCTTTTGTTTGAGATTACAGGAGAATTCGATTGCATTAATATATTTAATGACAATCAAAGTGCTCAAAAACTGGCATGCAATCCAGATTTTCATGATAGATCAAAACACATTGATATCAGGTACCATTTCGTAATAGATGCCTTATAAGAAGGTAAAATTAATATAAAATATGTGTCAAGTGATGAAATGGTGGCTGATATATTAACTAAACCATTGCAAAGTAACAAAAATTGCAAATTTGTAAATTATTTAGGTTTAGTAAATTGTATATGATTTGTTTTTTATTAGATTATTATAGTTTGTGAACTTTCGTTAAGTGGGAATGTTGGAAATAGTAACAAAAGTTCACGAGCCGTGTGGCGACATCTATGTTCATTTATTGTAACACAATGGATGTATTGTCTTCCTTCGTTTTCTTTCTTTTTTGGTAGTCAGTTAATAAACACCTTCAATAGCGTCAACACGTTGTTTGTTTTTCAGTACCTTTTTTCAACGTTTTACCCAAAACTAAATTAGTTATCTGCTCAAATAAATTAGTAATAACAATAATGCGTGGTGAATAACTCTCAAAACAAACTTTATTAAAAACGTTAGCCCAACTTTATTGGGATACATAAATTATAGTTATACTTTAGCCCAACTTTTTGGGGATACATAAATGATAGTTATACTTTAGTCCAACTTCATTGGGTACATAAATGATAGTTGTACTTTAGCTCATTTTTATTGGGATACTTAAATGATAGTTATATTTTAGCCCAACTTTATTGGGATACATAAATGATAGTTATAGATTAGCCCAACTTTCTGGGGATATATAAATAATAGTTATACTTTAGCTCAACTTTCTGGGGATAGATAAATGATAGTTATACGTTATCCCAACCGGGTTTAAATCACAGTCCCACCAAGTTTAGGGCACTTGGTCCAAGTCTGGGCCTATACTGGACCCATCGTAAAATCCTATATGGGGAACAATAAGATGCTTTCATTATGGAGCTCCTCGAGGAAGTCTTGAGATTAAAATTGATTATAATACACGTATATAGAAACGAAATTTTATAATAAAACTGAATTTGCATTACAAACAATTTCGTATTGAAACTCGAGAAAATTCTCTTTCGAATTTATCCTTTATCCTTGGAGAAACGGGCAAAACTACACACAAACTCGATATTCCTTGGCGATAAACAAAATATTCGCAAGAGTTATTATGAAATGTTAAATTTCTGTTACAAAGCTTTAGCGATTTGAAATGCCCGCTTTGTTTGCTTAACGATTTGACAAGTGCTATTCGTAAAATGTAAAATTCATTCCAATAATATATATATATATATATATATATATATATATATATATATATATATATATATATATTATTTAGTTTTCTCTGACTAATTAAAAAAATCAATTGTAGCTTTATTCGATTTAGTAACTCCAAGGAATTAATTTTTTGTGTAATGCTGTTGTTTATTCCTACTTTTGAATAATCAACTGATTCTGAAAATTAAATATTTCGATGTTTACCTCGACAATTGTTTACTATTCAGATCGCAGTGAAGCGTTAATTATCTTTTGAGATTTTCGTTATTGCACGAACAGTTTTATAAATTCAAAACCCAGTTTGTTTTTTATTAATTCTTTTTCGTACGATTTATAAGTTATTTTATCACAATTCTGTATCTCATTCTAACCAATGATAAGTATTTTCCCCATAAAATCCTCAGATTTCTTTAAAACTACGCGTCGATGATCCACAAATCCTCAATCTGATGATTAATCGTTCGAAACATCCATTATACGTAACCAGACCTCCACAGCTTTTATTATCCCTCGTTGGGAGAAAATTTACGACCTTTTGAACTTTTTTTCAGTTGAGTGCTCAGTAATGTCGAATAGTAATCTCCAGTTATTGTTCTACCCTTATTAAAAAAATCAATCATGATTACTCCATGGCATTTCCAAAAAACTGGAGCAAGAAACTTCTTAGGTCTGGGAAAACCAGAGACAAAACTTAACACTGACACTTTTAATAAGTTATTGTTCGTTGCTATGGTAACGCAATATTTTGTTTATGCTTGGAACTGGTCTAGGCTACCAACTTATCAATACATCGTCGTATAGTTCAAATCGGGGACAACAATGGCCTTCCACTTTGGGATTCTCAAATATTTGATGTTACCTACTCGAAAATAACGTTTTCATCACATTAGGATTATGTAACACACAATACCAATTTGTTGGGGTTTATCTAAGAGATACAAAAATTTTAAATTGTTCACAATATCCAATACAAGATGAGTAATTATTGAACTTACCACTGAATTTGAAAATTGTTTTAATTCAGTCTGAGTAATGATAGCTAGTATTTCCTACAAGAAATAATCAATTGATGATTTGCAGATATTACAAATACCAAAAACAGTTGAATCACCTCTTCCTGTAGATTTTTGTATCTTTCGACCAAATGGATCAAATTCCATATTTTTTTCAATGCCTTTAGTGAGTCACTAATTCAATTAACCAACCATCTGAAATCAAATTTACGCGTCAATATCTTTTGTTTTGTACAAAACACATAAAAACTAGAGAACATCGAAACAGTCGTCATACAGTATAATAGTGAGTGTGCGTTGTAGTAGTAGTAAATACAGCACACAAATTGTTCTCACGTATTTTATGAAATAATCATCACTTTTCCCCTTTTGTTTTCTATCATCATCTTCATTAGCCATTCGACGTATTATCTGATCTGGAATTGTCAGAATTGATATTGTCATTCGTTTTCTTAATGCTTATTCGACACTTCTCAATTTGTCACTATGCAATCCAATCAACCATTTATTTCATAACTATATCCATTCTGATTTAAGATCATTATTCGACATTATGTATGATTGTACCTTTCAGATTCAGAGAGAAATCATGCACATTTACGTTTCAAACGATAAGCATTTTTACTTCTTTTCAGCATCATTTTCCTTATCATGGCTCTTCACATTATAATAATGTGAATTATTCACAATAATAAATTGATGCAATTAAATATTTTGTTCTTGAGCTGAGTGATTTTTAAAATATTTATTTTGCCAATCTATTACGAGATTTACAAATATCAAATAAATCATTAAAAATTAGAACAAATTCAGCTGTAGCACCTGCATTATGGAAATATGTATTAATATCTGTTCTCGATAAATAAAGAAGATAATACGCTGATGATTTAACATTAATATAAAATCAAGAAAAGTATAGAATAGCTAACACTATATATCACGGAAGAAGTAATTAGAAGAAATCAATAGCGGTAATCCAGCAGAGCTAATACAGTCACATACATGTCTTTCAACAGCAATATTTCACTCACTCCTGATACAAATCCGGAATGATGAGAGTATTCTAAAAGACACACCTCAGAAATAGTAACAACAGATATTTTAGAATCGTAAATTGTGGCTTTGAACACTTTAAAAACAGTACGTTGTGGCAAAAGATATTTACGTAAAGTAAATAATTGTGAATTGTGGCAACAAGCACTTTAAAAATGTGATTTTTAGCAACTGGTACTTAAGAAGTGCAAAATTTTGATAACAGATACTTTGGAATTCTGAAATTTGGCAACGAGCGCTTTAGAAATACGGAATTGAGGCAATAAGTGACTAGACCAAAGTTTATTAAAAATTCTGATTGATGATTTTTTCAGTAAATTTGAGTTGGTTTTGTTAACAAAGCTTGACGTTTAGGCTTTAGTAGGCTTATTTTATAATAAATAACTGAAACGAAATGTTTTAAAATGAAAATTATGGAATAAATTCGTACATCCGGCATAATCTAAAACGGGAAATTTTCATCAAAATTAATACCCCATCGAGTAGACGAGTTTAACTAGTGAAATAACTTTTAATTAGCCGCGTGTTTATTTCGACGGTAAATGAAAGTCTGCCGTGTGTACAATATATACAGTGTGTTATACATAATTAGATAATTAGGAAGAACACAACCCCATAAACTTCGTACTTACTTTCTGCAATATAAATTTGTGGCTGATGACGATGTCAGAAAATTCACTTAAAATTAAACCATAAGATTGAATTATAGCAGCTGCGAAACACCCTTATTAACGAAATTTTCTTATTTCTAAACTACGACTAGATAAAATTTTTGTGTTTCATAATGTTTGTTCTCATAAAAACGTTTTTGAACAGACAAAACATCGAATTGATGAGTCGTACTTAAATTTAAAACCCGATGAGTAATAATATACGACGTGAATTCGTTTTATAATAGATAAAAATCATCGGAATTTATGAATTTTTTGTCATTATTCAGTACACTATTAATTAATATTACAATTGTTTATAGTACATCTATTGCCGAAGAAATTGACAAATACAAAAATATTTTAACCAATTTCAGTTTTGGTTTTGTAGATGTAAAAAAAGAAAATCAAAAAACAGCAATAGTCGGAAATCGTTTCACAGCAACTCTGTCTAAGTCTTCAGGTCTAATTTGGGTGTTTTATCCCTTCGCCACACACCTTTCCATACGTTTTTTTTTTTCATTTACCAAGTCTTCTTCAGTAAGTACCTTTAGGAGTTTTGTTATTTTTTGATATTTATTGATATTTATTGATGATAACGTTCATTGCTATAATAGCGAACTGATGGGGTTTATATTTGTCATACTAGGGTATAAAAAGTAGAACGAAATTGTGATAAAAATTTTATTTAAAAAAATCACGGACAAGCATTCATAAATTCATTGCAAAATGACAAAACGTACTCACGAAAAAGACATCCTTCCGTTTTTTCGTTATATAAATACATCAACGCGGATTAAAATAATAAATATGACAGAATATGAAGGCTGTAAAGCTTTAAGAAGGAAAATCCGTTGAAAATTTTTCTAATTGAACAGATTTTTATGAAACACGAAAGATATTATTTGGTCCAAGTCTTTTTTCTACATTCAGATTCAATATATAAGGATCGTTCATTTTTGGGGAGTGTTTTGACACGATCTAGTGGGAAACAAAACTTCAAACTAGTAAATTATGAAAAAAATTCGATTTTCATCATAATTCCTCATGAAGATTTGACAAAACTCCAAACGTCTCTCCGAATCAATTCTTAAGAGCTCGCGATGAAGTTGAAGCTTGATGGAGGAGTTTGTCCGAGTTGTCCAAGGATAAAAAACCTTCTGAAGAAATCCCAAAAATATGTAACCAGTGAAGGTTATTACCTTATATTCGAACCGCCCTCGTATTAAAAAATAATAATTCATAAATTCAGCACATAAATCTTGGTTGATAATTTTTGAAATAAAAAAAATAATAGTTCGATGAAAAACTGTTTATCTCGATTTCCGGCAGTCTTATAGAAGTCTTATAGAAAAAAGTTAAATGACAAAGTTGTAAAAAATTAAAAGATCTATAACTCTTATTTCGAAATTTTTTCCCATTAACTCAAAATTTAATCGAAATTTGTGTTTGCTTTTTACGTAAAAAAAACCACATTCTAATATCTAGTTCTACAACAATAATTGACAGTTTATATATCAAAATTGACAGATCTGTTTTGACACCTGACATAATTACTGAATCGTTTACTATAATAATGAATATGAATATATTGAGAAGAAGAACCAGCGATACTTCCACGCAAACGGAATGTACATTCCCCATAGTATTTTTGAAGAAATTACCTCGAGTACCACCAAGACATTCTTAACGTAGAAAAAGTCTTAATACCAACGATTCGATCGTTGTAACTAAAAGTAAATCTTGCGTAATCCGTAAATTACCTTCACATTATCGTAATTTTGCTAAATCTATAAAGAAGAATCAATCGGTGAATTCCACGTTGACCGACATCGATAAACCGATAATAACTAAATCGAAGAAAACCGTTAGATTCGTGAGTCCAGTTGAAAGAAGCGTTGAAGTTTTGAAGGTACCTATTATGTTAAGCGAACCTTCTAGTTCTAAACAAGAAGATCTCAAACTGGGTACAATTATTGAATACGATAACGAAGATACGACAATACCTCAACTAGAAGTAGCTTTCGATGAAGACGCTGTCAATACTTCTAATCGTGAAGAAAAACCAGACAATGATTCCGAAAATTTAGATGATGTTGGAATAGTTACTATTAGAGCTCATACTGTTATTATTAACAATCATTTTTTTCAATAAATAACTTTAATTTGTTAAATTGTATGAATAAATTTATTTAAATATATATAAGTTGTTGTTTTTTTGAACATTATACAAAATTATTGTTTCTGAACATCGTCGTTACTTTAACAGCTTCATTCTACCACCGTCTACAACTTTTATTACGAATTTCCATGTTTTATATAAAAGTACACTGAGAAACATGTAACAAATTAAATTACCTACTTCAACTTTTTAATAGTTGATATTACGAAAAAAAATTATTCTTTATAAAATGTTCTGCGTGGTATAAAATCTAAAATGCAATTATTTCCGTTGTTAAATTGATCATTAGAGCTGTACGCAATAGCAGAACATTGTAAAATAAAGTGTTACGACAAACCTGCTAATCTAAAGAAGACTACACTGTTCATATTCCTTTTATTATTCGAAGTCCAGAGGATAATTTTGATTTTTCTTTTGCTGTAAAAACGAGATATTTTTTTATATATCATATTTGTCTTCTGAATAGAAAGGTAGAGGATTAAGTTTTAATAAACGAAAGACAAAGAGTTATTTTCATCTATTTTTGTTTTAAATTTATATATTTTGCATAGAATGAATCTTTTATTTTTCATTTGTTTTTCTTATGACGGCGAACCGAGGAGAACTCGTTAGGCTCTACGTGGTTTTTGAGGGAGGAAGTGAAAAAATTAATAGAAAACTACAAACCACTCAAAGTGAAGACAACGAATAATGAGGTGAAAATTGTTCTGAAAAGCGAATAACCGATTTATGAGCGACCAAGAAGACTATCGGCACCCGAAAAAGAAGAAGTAGATAGACAGATATAGGAATGGTTAAAAGATGAATAATCAAATCGAATTGTTCGGATTTCGCTAGTCCTATTGTACTAGTGAGAAAAAAGGATAGCCGAACCAGAATTTGTTGCGATTATCGCAAATTAATAAAAATATAATACGCGATAGATTTCCACTTCCACATATTGGAGATGTCCTAGACAGCTTACAGAGAGCAAGGATATTCAGCACCCTTGATTTGAAAAATGGATTTTTTCATGTACCTGTTGAAGCAAGCAGCACAAAATAAACTTCTTTTGTAATGCCGATTGGTCAGTACGAGTTTATGAAATGTCCATTTGGAATGTGTACTATTCCAGCAGTTTTCCAACGATTCATCGCTCATGTCTTCAGGGAGATGACTGCTAGAATGTACGTTATATACTACATGTTATCATCTTGGGTGCGAACGAAGAAGAGGGGATAGAAAGACTAAAACTTGTATTAAAGACAGCTGCAGAATATGGACTAGAAATGAAAAAGAAAAAGTGCCAACTGTTGAAAACCAAGGTAAAATTTTTAGGATACATAATGTATTCACAAAAACCATTGAGAAAAGGGACCTTACAACAGGAGTTGCACGATGGGCCCTGATGCTAGAAGAATTTCAGTATGAAATTGAGTATAGACGAGGTAGGCAGATGGCGATAAAAAGGATTTTGACCGAAGAGTATGAAGATTTTTATTTAGAGCATGATATATTGTATAAATACGATAATGGATTAAAATTACTTGTCATTCCAAAGAACATGCAGACTTAAAAAATAATAATAAAAGTTCATAGATAGGAAATTTTTGAATGAAAAAAACACAAGGAGTAATAAACAAGGAATTTTACATACCAAGACTAAAAGACAAAATAGAAACGATTAAAAATAACTGTATACCTTGTATATTATGGAATAAAAAGGAAGGAAAGAAAGAATGAATGCTTCATCCTATACAAAAGCTAGAAGGTCCGCTAGAGACGTATTACGTCGACCAAATAGGACCAATGAAGTGAACAACAAAATTATCAGTACATTTTTGTGTTAGTTGATGACTTTTCCAAATTTGTGTGGCTTTATCCAACAAAATCAACCACGACGAAAGAAGTGACATGTTGTCTTGAAAAATAGCGTAAAATATATCATCTCTTTCGAAAATGCGTGCTGCATGCTTTTTTAATTCTGGGTAATTATACAAATTCTTGAAATATTGTATATAAAATACAAGAGCGTTAATATCATCAACTTTTTCTTTCAAAATACTGTCTGAATGAAGATCTATCAACTTCATTTGCTAATAAATTGGTGGCTGTGAAGCTTCAAAATTGAATGGATTGATGAAAATTGGAAATTCAATTTAGAAACTGAATTACAAATACTAGAAAAACATAAATATAATAAAATTGTTCAAACTGTCGTCCATGTTGTCTTATAGATTAACCACATACAGTTTCAATACGCCTTAAGGTATTTAAAGTCATCAAAGGTTGCCTTTGAGAAAGTTTCTGAATGTTTCTTCGGTTGAGGCTTGGAGCTCATCTATATTACTATGCCGATTTGCATAAATCTTATGACCACAAAAAAGTCTATAATACTTAATTCCGATGACCTCAGGGGCCATCTGATAAGTCTTTAAATATTCTCCAACTACCCTTGACTTATTAGCGGGCGCTCCATCTTAGGGGGGAAAAAGGTATATCCTCCCGCAACTCTGGCATATTTTGTAATATATTTAGGTATCATTGGGCTGTTAAAATACCATCAAAAATTGTATATACAACTTTAGTGCCCAATACAAAACATGGAATACTAAAACCAAATCGGCATGGTTGTCTTGTATTTTCCCTAGTATATATACTACCCAGCCGCTTATATGGGATTCATCAGACCATATTACCTTTTTTGCAAAATACAGATGTTCATTAGTTTTGGTTAAAAATTAATTTCAAAATTCCAATCGTTTTAATCGATGGTCAGGATGTAATTATTGGACAATTTTAACCTCATACGGTATAAATTTATGCTTTTTTAATAATTCTTACTCTTTTATGAGGCTCCTACCTCTTCCTCTATTTTTTCACAGAAACTTTTGGGGTCTTGCTTCACACACACTAAAACATCAATTTCGCCAACCAACATTTTATATGAAATGAAATTTACTGAAGATTAGATAGTGATAGATCAATGTATTCAGAAAAAAATACTACGTTAAAATAGACAGGGTGTTTCATTTGAAAAATATCAAGTATGTTCCCAATCTTAAAAACAGTGCTCTAAAAACATTCTTATTTTCGTCTTGTATTTCAGAAATAAAAGTAGTTAGAATATTTGTTTTTGTGATTTTAAAAGTTTTACAAAAAAGTGATATAGGATCAGGAAAAGCGACATGCTTATATCTTTATTAATATCAGAGATAAACTGCAGTCTCAACCAAAATGAAGCACAGTGAACACAAAAAAACACCCAATTCGTTGTACGACAATTTTTATTTGGACTTTCAATTTAAAAAAAAAAAAACAAATTAACACTGAGAATTTATTCGAAATATAAAGCAGTCGGATTTGCTCCTAATTCCAATCGGATACTATTGGATCCAGCAATCATAAAATCCTCTTCTCCTTTTGTTGATTATCCGTACTTTTTAAAAAAGGGGCAAATATTTTGATTTTTAGGTACCTGAAAACGATTGTTATTCAATAAGCAAATTCATTTTATATAAGCAATAAATTTAATTTACATCTTCAATATGATGTTTTCTTTGACATGATAACATCAATCAACAGTTAATCTAAAGATCAGGAATATTATTTATTTCCACAAAAACTGCCAATATGACTGAGTCTGTTGTTATTTTTACAAATTAGTACATATGTTAGTAGCTATTTTATTCGAAATGCTAAAAAAATACGAGTTTCATACGATGTGGTTGTCACCAAGAATGATTATTAATAAAGTTTTGGGAATTTCTTTGAGAATAATTAGAGTTTAAGATAATATCACGTCATTCGAAATTATTTCGACATATTGATAAAAAACTGTAATCACAGTATGATTATATATAATATTATATATAAACAAATTGTATATAATGCTGATTGTATTAAAGCAGCAACTATGGATAGAGAACTTTCGATATCAAGTAATTAAGATTTTTTATATAAATCAATCAAACGGAAATAATACAACACTTTAGTATAAGTTTTGTTATATTATACATATACAATTTTGGAAACCTTGTAAAAGTTGTAATCCATGAAAGTGTTTATAAAAAAGTAGTACAGTGAAAGAGTTCTTAGAGATTATTGTCATTTTCAAGCGTTTATTCACTATCACAGCTTCAAAGGTGAACATAAAGATAGTTCGTCCCTGGAGAATATTCAGGAATGCATATTAACATCATCTGTATCTTGAAAGCCATATTAATTATGTCAGACTCCTCTACCTCAGAGTTTAGTATTAACGACACGTACAAGCATAGTAGACTATAACATAAATAGATATGATATAGATTATCAATGTGACTTAAATATTAATGATTTAAACCGTAATAACACGACAGAAACCAGAGATAACACTACAATTGCCGACCAGTCCAGTGTTTTATATTGCGTAGCCATGACAATTGTTTTCGGCCTACGCCTCTCTTTCCTTATATGGTCAATTGGGGTATTGTACATCTTTCTCCTCAAAGAAAGTGACCCAAGTATCCAACCTTTCGCACCTTGATCAAGTTGATCAACTCCCTCTCAGTTCCCGCTCTTCTTAGTACATCATTGTTCCTCACTCATCTGTCCATGGTATACACAACAATTTTGAAGGGTCTACATTTCCAAGGCTTCTATTTTATTGATGGACGATATCTTTAATGACCATGTTTCCATGCGCTACCGTAAAATTGACCAGACATAACATTTGACCATTCTATAATGAAGGTCACAGGAGAGATTATGGTTACACAATATCGGTTTAAATTTAATGGATGCCTGTCTTGGGTGTTCAATGCGGCTCTTAATTTTCTGCTGAGGGTCCCATTTCTCGATAGGCTCGATAGGCGTATTATCTATATGTGGTTAGGCACTTCAAATTGCATTTCAGCTTATTGCCATGCACTTGGTTTTTGTTGCATTTATTTTTAAGCCATATGATTTCCCAATATTGTTTATTTCGCCCAAGGAATAATTTCATCTCGAGTACGTTGTCTGTGAGTATTGCCGTATCGTCTGCATAGCGAATATTATTCAGCGGGTATCCATTAACTTTAACACCATAATCAGAGCCTTCAAGAGCCATTGCAAAGACTGCTAATCAACTTACAATAAACCAGATCAAACAAAAATTTGACTAAGTATATTGAAGACATCATAAAGTTTTGTGATAAGTAAATAAATGAGATTTTCGCCCAAACCAAAATTCATGGTCATGCCTGATAAACCCTTGAAAATCGTTCATACTAATCTATTTTAAGGTAATGGACAGAAAAAAAAACGCCTACCTTAACTCACCACTGACTACACTCCATGATATGAAATAATCATTTACTTTACCATCCCTGACTGCTCCAGTTTAACAATATGTGCGAAAGATTTCATTTAATTTTAATCAAACACCTTAGGTTACCCCAAAGCACTAGATCTACATTATTATTAAAGAACGAATGTCTTAGGCGTTGCTAGGCTACAACTCTATTCACTTCTCAACGAAACTAAAACCCATGAAGTATCAAACGAACATCTGAATACAAATCCTCTTCTAAAATTTACAGTGTGAAAACTTTGAAAACAAATAAAATATTGCCAAGAAAATCAAAACTACTCGTATATGATTAATTCCAAGGAGTAACGAAATCTACAATACGACAATACAAACATTATACAAAATTGATATTTTTTGAGATTGATAGAGTGGACCTGAAGAACCTCCACAGACCCGTTACATTATACAGTTTATTGGTAAAATTATTAATAAAAAAGTGAATTGTCAAGATACTATTCATATTTCCTTCTATAATAAACAACTGACCTTTAGTTTTTGTATTAGATGTAGGTGGTGTCTGAATCCAAATTATTCTTCTTTCTACAACAAAATAGATTTGATTATTACCAAGGAAAAGTTTCAGATGCATTGAGCTAAATTGGGTGTTTTCCAAAAGAAAACAAATAAAAATAAGAGGATTCTCTTAGCAAAGGCAAAATCATTCAATAAATTGGTAAGACAAAAACTTTCTCTAGTTTCTCTCCAGCTTCTGTTGAAAAAATAAAAACTGTTGATTGTTTTTTGGGATTCTAACATTTTAAATAAAAATCCTGTTGTAGATTTGCTGTCAGTCTAATCTCCTGCCAAATCCAAGTCAGTATATCCTAATATTTTAGTATCACTTAGATTAGGTCGTGTAACTAATTAAACAATCTATTAATTGAGGAACGGGTTTCTTTGTTTCAGTTTTAGCTCCATTCAAAAGTATTATATATTCTATATTCGACCGACAATGCTCTGTCACTGAGAGATCTTAATAAATGATTCAATGTGATATAGGAATACAAACCCTTCTGAGGCCTATTTGCTGAGATATAGGGTGTTCAAAATTTTACATCAAAATCAAAAATTTGCGATACATCAAAAACGCCTTAAAATTTCTTATTCAAATAACCTAACCAATATGCTCCTTAATAAAGTAATATTTTGACATAAGCAAACTTTGGAGTAATTTAACCAGTGGCACGCTGACAGGGTTTTTATCCCCCTATTTTTCACGCCACTGTATATATATATATATATATATATATATATATATATATATATATATATATATATATATGGCAAATTTGTTACACTTATAGAATGGTTAAATGAACCTAAAGAATAAGCAACAAAATCGAAATAATTCTTAAACGGCTCTACTTATCGATTTCAGGAACTTCGATCACCGCCAGTCTGGTCAAAATTAATTGATTTGTATGTGAGTAATTGTTGGAGAACGAAAACTGAAAATAAGTTTTTTTAACATTCAGCTAAGAAAATTGAAAATTTTCAAAAATCGGGAAGTTATTGGTTTTCTCCGTTTTTTAAAAATCGTATTTTCCTCAGATCTCGACCTTTTGAGGTCCTAGGAAGCTTCCCTGAATATTTCTGCGATGATATATATATATATATATATATATATATATATATATATATATATATAAATATATATATATATATATATATATATATATATATATATTTATATATATATATATATATATTGAAATGATCAGAAATCTAAAAGCAAGTAGGTACATAATAAAATTTATAATTTATTGAGATTAGTTTTACTAAAGATAATAATTAAACGAAAGGCAGAAAATCGATAAAAAAAATAAAAGAAATTGAATTGATATTTGCAAGTTAATTAATTATAGTTATTTTATATATAAGGAATTATTTATTAAAAATGATATATTCTAAAAGGATTGCATATGTACAAATCATAATTTGTATCATAGAATAATGTTATTAATTATAAATTAATATAAAATTTAGTGGAAGATTGATTTTTTTAAAAAAAAAATATATGAAACTGTTGCCAAAATGACCCATAATAGTGAAAATTCATAAACTATTAATGAAATAAAAGTTTATTTAAAAACATAAATATAAGAACTGACAAGTGTTTGAAAAGTGAAGGACATTGTGAGGAGACAAGAGAAAAAATCTAGTCAGTCATATTATATGGTTGCTATTGAAAAAAAAAAGAGCATCAGGGATTTTGAAAAGAGTATCAGCAGAAAAGAGAATGGGGAGTGCAAAGTTATAAGAAATAGAAGTTAAAATTGAATCAAAATACAAAATAATTGCAAATTATTAAAGATGAATGGAAGATAAATATCTGGACTGAAGAAAATCCAATGAGTTGAAGATTTGTTACTGACAATTCACAGAAGTAAATGCAAGTAAAGTAAATGTATATATATATATATATATATATATATATATATATATATATATATATATATATATATATATATACATTTACTTTACCATCCCTTACTGCTCCAGTTTAACAATATGTGCGAAAGATTTCGTTTAATTTTAATCAAACACCTTAGGTTACCCCAAAGCACTAGATCTACATTATTATTAAAGAACGAATGTCTTAGGCGTTGCTAGGCTACAACTCTATTCACTTCTCAACGAAACTAAAACCCATGAAGTATCAAACGAACATCTGAATACAAATCCTCTTCTAAAATTTACAGTGTGAAAACTTTGAAAACAAATAAAATATTGCCAAGAAAATCAAAACTACTCGTATATGATCCAGACCCGTTACAAAACCAAACCAAATGGAACCTATAAACGGAACATTATACAGTTTATTGGTAAAATTATTAATAAAAAAGTGAATTGTCAAGATACTATTCATATTTCCTTCTATAATAAACAACTGACCTTTAGTTTTTGTATTAGATGTAGGTGGTGTCTGAATCCAAATTATTCTTCTTTCTACAACAAAATAGATTTGATTATTACCAAGGAAAAGTTTCAGATGCATTGAGCTAAATTGGGTGTTTTCCAAAAGAAAACAAATAAAAATAAGAGGATTCTCTTAGCAAAGGCAAAATCATTCAATAAATTGGTAAGACAAAAACTTTCTCTAACATTTTAAATAAAAATCCTGTTGTAGATTTTCTGTCAGTCTAATCTCCTGCCAAATCCAAGTCAGTATATCCTAATATTTTAGTATCACTTAGATTAGGTCGTGTAACTAATTAAACAATCTATTAATTGAGGAACGGGTTTCTTTGTTTCAGTTTTAGCTCCATTCAAAAGTATTATATATTCTATATTCGACCGACAATGCTCTGTCACTGAGAGATCTTAATAAATGATTCAATGTGATATAGGAATACAAACCCTTCTGAGGCCTATTTGCTGAGATATAGGGTGTTCAAAATTTTACATCAAAATCAAAAATTTGCGATACATCAAAAACGCCTTAAAATTTCTTATTCAAATAACCTAACCAATATGCTCCTTAATAAAGTAATATTTTGACATAAGCAAACTTTGGAGTAATTTAACCAGTGGCACGCTGACAGGGTTTTTATCCCCCTATTTTTCACGCCACTGTATATATATATATATATATATATATATATATATATATATATATATATATATATATATATATATATATATATATATATATATATATATATGGCAAATTTGTTACACTTATAGAATGGTTAAATGAACCTAAAGAATAAGCAACAAAATCGAAATAATTCTTAAACGGCTCTACTTATCGATTTCAGGAACTTCGATCACCGCCAATCTGGTCAAAATTAATTGATTTGTATGTGAGTAATTGTTGGAGAAAGAAAACTGAAAATAAGTTTTTTTTAACATTCCGCTAAGAAAATTGAAAATTTTCAAAAATCGGGAAGTTATTGGTTTTCTCCGTATATATATATATATATATATATATATATATATATATATATATATATATATATGTATGTATGTATGCATGTGACCCTCTTATAACTTTTGAATCGCTCGACCGAATCCATCGTGGATGGAGCCATTCGAAAGGGATTGACCAAACTTAAGATTTTGAGTACAATTTGGACCAATTCAGACCAGTGGATTTTAAGAAATCAACAAAAACTACGAAAATGTTTGTTGTAACATAACTTCGAAATTTCGTATAGGATCGTTTTTGATTTGATGATATCTATACGAGCTCAAAAAAACTCGTCTATATCATTCAAAAACGTCCAAATCGGTAGATTGGTTCGTAAGTAGTTATTTTCGAAGCAGAGAACAGAGTTCTGAGAGCTCAAAATGAATACATGAGTCCTGGGCGGACAGAAACGTTAGACACATGCCTGATTTTACAAATACGCGGAACTTTTGATTGAATTTCTACTTCTAGTTCTAAACGAAAAACAAAGAGTTATTTTCTTTTCCAATTTTATATATTTTAATCATCAGCTAATCTATATGGAGAATTTTACATACCTTTTGCATTTGTACTTTGCACAGTAGGTTCCTGAATCCAAATTAATCTTCCTTCTGCAACACAATCAATTTAATTAAGAGCAACCATATACTCATCACAAAAATAAACAAAAAACATGGGGAAGCATCAAAATATTTACAAAATTGTTATTCGTTTAATGGGTAAATCTCAATTTTTTCCAAGTAAGAATATACCAATAATTTTAGGTCTCTTTCAATCGATAATAAATTGTTGTCTTAATGAAAATATTACTTATAATAACAAAACAATTTACCTATTGAATACCAAGGGACAGAATCCAATATAAGGAAAAGAGAATTTTGAGAATTGGTTCACATACATAGGAACGAGAAAATAGGCAGTGATAAAAAAGAACTAAATAATTTAAGTAAAATTCATAGATAAATTTTTATGCAACTATGAATAATTTAATTTGTAACTGCCACATATATTTGAGGTGTAAAAATCAAAGAAAAATTTATCTTTCTTGTCAAAAAGAGTTTCAAAAAGTAAAACGAGAAAATTAATTGGAATTGATGAAATAATATCAACTCACATTAACATGAGACTTGTATGTGAAAATGTAAACAAACAAATAATGAAAAATTACAAAAATTGCGAAGCAGAAAAACCAAAAATTTTTTCTATTTAGATCCAAAAAAGAATAGTTGATACCTACATTTCTAAATTTAAAATTATCTCATTCAAAATTTACAAATACTTGTAACATGAATATCAGAATAATGTTTTATATATGTGTATGTTTCAAATCATAAAACTATTACTGAATCCATTTAATTATAAGATCATAAAATGAATTGGTAGACAAAGCAATTATAATAGATAAACAAATTCCTAATAACATTTTCCAAAAATTTGACGAAAAATTTCTTTACAGAACCCTTTCTTTTTAAAAAATGCAGAGCAAGAACTGTTAAAAAAATTAATAACCTAATACTTAAACAATAACCAATTTATAAAAATTGAAACGAAATAATATTGAAATGGATCAAAAATTTTATTGAGATTGAATTATCTATTATGAGTGACTAATATCTTAAGTAATATTGAATGCAACACTAATCATCTAAATAATAAAACTCAAAATAAAATAAGATCTGATATTTGTAATATTATCAGAAATTTCAAAAATAAATTAAGAAGCAGTAGTGAAATAATATCATCTGATCTGAAATTGGAAATTAATATCCTCTAAAATATATATGGTCTGTTAAAAGTGCACAAAGCTATAACACCTATTTGACCAATTGTTTCAAGTATTCAAATACCTCTAACCCTAACCTCAATTATTTAAGGTGCAAATGTAACAAAAGACAAGTAAACTAGCCTCGTGGCGACTGATAATAATAGACAATGCTGTTGCCTATACACAACACATTTATAAAAACACATACAGAGCAAACTCTTTTTTTTAATTTTGTTTTAAATTATTTTTAGTTAAAAAACTCATAACCTTTCATGGAGGTAAAATGAACGTTGTTGTAGAAATTTGCCTCTATACAAATGTCTGCAAGTATGTAAGTAATTTACAAATTTATTAATTATTCATTTAACTTCGAATAATGATGCATAAGTAGATCAAAACAAATAAAAATTATTTATAATCTCAATTTCAAACAAAAATGACTCTTATCAAAGTTATAAAGCTAACACTTAGAATAACATACTTCAAATATAAGAATTAAATATATAAACAAATTGTCAGTTGTACTATAGGACTTTCCATATCACATAGCAAGCAAGATCTTGAGGAAACTATATTAAGTAAACTTAACATAAATATTCCATTCTTTTTCCATTATGTAAATGACTGCATTACTGCTGTACCAATAAAAGCGAATTGAAAATATAAATAAATAATATCAAAATATGTTGAAAATACTTAAGGATAAGTCGAAACTTCAAAATCTAACTTTCTTTTAAAAACTATCAAAAAAACTAATTTTGAAACAGAAGAGGCCTAAAATGAAGAACATTTAGCTGCATTAATATATATACATATAAATTCACTTACTTTCAAACATGATAAGCTTCTATATTAATGATATACGCCAACTAACAAAAATGAGCTGTATATAGAGTTCAAAGATATAAAAATATTCCAAAATTCGAAAATGCCGATCCAAACGCACGTGTCTTCCTTAAAATGGTTATGGGAAAAGTAAAATACGAATGATTAAATAGTTAATGGACTTATATTTGCTGGCATTCGGAAACTATTCTATTCCATCACAGAACTAATAATACAAGGTTCGTTCCATCCAGGATGGGGTTGATCTATGTTCCAGCCTTTGCTACCAACCCAAAAACTTAAAATTTTTCAAAAATACATGCATTTCAAATTTAATCGTTACTCGACGACGACGAAGCAAAGTTAAAATAATAAAATTGAATATAAATCTTGCATACAACAACAAGAACAAAATCGAACTAAAGTTAGATTTACTACGAGGTCGAAAATATTAGTTTTAAGGTCAGCTGATCTGAGACTGACATTTAGCTGGTTGTTAACCCATAATAACTAGATTTCTCCCTAGAATTGCAACTTACACGCAATCAAAATGGCACAAAACTAAAGTTTCTATATATATATATATATATATATATATATATATATATATATATATATATATATATATATATATAGATATATATATGTCAGTATGTCAGTGTCAGATCAGTTGACCATAGAAGTAATATAATATCTTTTCGATCTCGTGGTAAATCTAACCCTGTATATAATCTTTGAATCCAACTTTAGTTCGATTTTCTTCTTGTTGTTTCCAATATTTTTATTATTGTGATCAAGAATGGATATACTATCCTGCAAAAAGTAAGTAAACTATATATTATTTTCTCATAAATACTGTTACTTTTTTGCCTTCACATCTTTATCTTTTTACATCTTTCTCGTCAGTCGGCTCAAGACTGTTGAATTCATAGCAAAAATAATGGATTTCATTATATATTAAAACAGATATTATAATTACATATATCATAATTAATCATAGTAGTAAAGTAGAGAGTCGTGTGCTTAAATTAAACCTGTGGCAGGCCTGAAATGGATTGTAAAAGTATGAAGAGAGCTCCACTAGCATAAGATCACGGACATGTAAACAACAATTAATAAATATAACAAATAATAACAAAGAACAACATCTATACTTATACTTCACAACTGCTTTAGATTTATTACATATAAACAACAGATTGTGGCCTTTTGAGAATATCATCAGGGAAATAAATAATTTAATTTCAACAAATCTCACTGTGAAGGTTGTTAAAAAAGGTTCACTGTCGTAGGATCCAGTTTGTAGCTGAAAAGCTAAAAATGAGAAAAAGTGAGATGTTAGAAGCATCTACTGATAATATTTACTTGCCAAAGTTGTGGTTTTATAAAGACCTTCTATTTACTGATCAAGGAGCATCCAATGTGTTCAAAGGTAAATTAAATCTAAAAATTAATAGTGATGCATCTGAAAGTATATCAGAAAGTGTATGTAATTTTTAGCTTAAATATTTAATAAGAAGTATTTCAAATTTCTCTTTTTTTGTAGCAGAACCTTGATCCTGAAATTGTGTACAGTGATGTAGAAAGCTTGGGATGCTTATCCCAAAAAGGATAATCTGAAACACCATCTCAGTAGGGCCCAAAGTCATTCAAAATAAAAAGAGGCGGTAGATTAGGGGAACCAGAAAAAGAAAATATCACAAATCTATTTACCTCTGCAGTGACAGTGCTGCCAAGTAAAAAAAAGAATAGTGAAGAAGTTCATCATCAGCCTAAAAAGCATCGTTTATTTGCAGAGTAAGTTTTTTAAAAAAGTACTAAAAAAGAGGCTGTCCCCTGCTCATATTATCCACATATCATTTAATCTGCCATTATTACTCACTAGAAATTGGGTCAGTGAAATTAATTAATGGAACAAAAACTACAATAACAGCAGAGGGATAGGTAGTTGATCGAAGACTTGAAAAATCTCAGTTGCTATTTTACAACAAATAATTTATTTCCATATTTATTGCAGATGAAATGGATACATAAGAGAATCAAGATTAAATTGACGACTTGAATAGCAAAATTTCTAGCCTTTAATTTGATGCAAAAAGAGAGCAAGAAAAAATGAATTACTATCCATTTCTAATTATATTTTATTTCTGGTCTCTTTATTTATTTTACAGTTTCCTTTTTTCAATAGTTCTCATAATACTTAATATTCAATAAAAGTATATCTAATTTATATTCTATTTTATTCATGGGCTTTGTTTTCCTTGAAAAAAAATTACATTAGACTTTAATAATCTAAAAGTAAAATTTGATATTACACTAGAAGTAGAATAAACTAATTTACAATATTACATTATAAAGGTAAGTAACAATTTTTTAAAGTGAAACTAAAAATAGAAAAACTAGAAATTGAAACAATATTGCCAACGTATTTTATTCATTATTCAGTCATTAAAATAATTTGTAACTTTTCAGATGTTGAGTGCTTCATTTCTAGGTCTACCATAATACATAATAATACCAAAAGCAGCTTCTGCTACACATTCAAAATATTATAATTTGCATTTCTTATAGTTATAATTCAAATTCCTTGAAAATTTTTAGCCTCTCTGCTTTAGTTGTTGAATATCATTATAGAAACAGAAAGCAAACATTTTTAAAACAAAACAATAGAAGAAGTGTCTATTGCAAACTAATATTTTTGAAAAATATCTTGTAAAGTGAAAAAAACTCTTTAGATTTTTCACTCAATTCACTTCTCTATTGCAATGTTTTCAATTCATTTCAATTCAATTTTCACAAAAACAACAGGAATAAAATGAGATATAGTGCTCTCTGAAATTCAGTAATAAAACTGCAAGCTTTGAAAACTTTCCCCTATAGCTAAGTATCTTAGTGTTACAATGAGTTTATGATCTGCCAAGGGTTTTTGAGATATCTTATGTTTTATTTTTCTCGGGGGTTTTTCAAATGTTTTTTCATCTATTCTCAAATAATTTTTGAATGTTTTTTCACCTAGCTCTGTAACTAAATTGTTTCTTTTTGTTCTATCTAACCACGGCCTGGCCCTCCACCGCCTGGCTGCTTTGTTCTGCCTCCATACTCCAAAAGCAAGGCAGCCGCAGATGTAATTATTGCCTGTGATGCACCAACCCACTTTTTCTTGTTTACTTTACTTTTACTTAAACAATTTTGTAAGTTTGAATTTCTGGAACCGTTGGCAATATTCATACTGAATACACTGTTTACACTACTGCACCAACACAATTACACTGTCTGACTGTTAGACAGTGTAATTACGGTTTTCGAAATGCGAGTCAGACAGTGTAATTGTGAGTGTTGGTGTTTCAGTATATAATTTTGGTTAGTGGCAGCCATGTTGCGATGGCAACAGACTTGCATGTCAAGTGAAGTGCAATATTCCTCTATGCAATATTTTGAACTTGAAATTAAATAATTTTATTTTCTTTTAATGAAGATCTTTTAGGAAATTTAATTTGTTCACTAGTTGAATCTAACTGTAATAAGGATTTTGGTCTATTATTTAAATAATCTCTTTTAACGAAACAATCAAAAATAGATATAAGTATCTGAAATATATTTTTGTATAATTTGGATAATTTAGGAGCTTCTGACTGCATTATTTATTAAAAAATTTAGAAGATATTTTAAAAATAACTGTTGTAGAATCTTTTAATTTTTGTGTTATTATTTATGCAACTAGACGATCGTTATTTGATACTGCATCTGTAAAGAATAATTGTAATTCCCTATATTGATCTAAAATTGTAGTGACGACACTTTGTACTGACAACTATCGAGTTTGCAATGTATGCAGGATTTTTATGAACTAAATAAATTACATGTGCTCTTTATGACAAATAATTTAGAAATATCTCGGTTAAGAAATGCTACTACAGAATTTATACTCCTAAACATTTCATTTCCACTATCGGTCGCAACTCCTATCATATTATCTAACTATATGGTTAGATAAAGAGATTGCATCCGCTACAGAAAGTTTGATTGAAGCCAAAAATGAGTCCTGAAAATGACTAAACTCATTAACATATATACTAGCAGATTCAAATGTTTTACTTCTGATTATTCATTTACTATCAAAGAAAATTTCTTCTTTCACAACTCCTTCCAAGTTAAATAAATAACTTGACGTCCACATACTTTTTTACTATAGCAGCAATTATCGTTGGAGGACGTGCTAGTCCCTGAGCAATGTTTTGAGTCATGCAACCGTAAAAAATTGGACTGCAAGCTTCAAAAGTAGTAAATTTCCAATTCCATTGAAGATGTTTGAATGTTGACCAAAAGCGTGCAAACGTAGAAGATGTAGACTTTTTAAACCGAATTGTTACCATGGATAAGACTTCGGTTCTTTTTTTTCGATCCAGAAACAAAGCAACAATCGAAGGAATGGCGACACTCTGGTTTTCCAAGACCTAAGAAGTTTCGTGTCCAAAAATCTGCTGGAAAAGTTCTTGCTTCAGTTTTTTGGGATAGCCATGGAGTAATCATGATTGATTTTTCGGATAAAGGTAGAACAATAACTGGAGATTACTATTAGACATTACTGACCACTCTAGGGGAAAAAATTAAAGAGAAACGCTATCCAAAGTTGTTTTGTTTTTGTAGGACGACGCCCCTGCACACAAATCTCATGTTGCCATGCAAAAAATTCATGATTTAGGATTTGAATTACTAGAACACCCCCCCCTATTTACCAGATTTGGCTGCGTCTGACTATCATCTCTTTCCTTAACTGAAAAAAAGTTTAAAAGGTCGTAAATTTTCTTCCAACGAGGATGTAATAGAAGCTGTGGAGGTTTAGTTTGCAGAGTAAGAAGAAACATTTTTTTAAAGCTCTAGAGACGTTGCAGGTTCGCTGTAGTATGTTGAGTAATAAAATATTTTGACACTGAAATTTTGTTTGGTTCTATAGTAGGCTAAGAATTTTTCTATATATCATCGGACAGTAAGCAAATTGGTTACCTATTTTACTATTTTTTATCCCAAAAATCTTTTTTGTGGTTGCTACTTCTTGCTAGTTGGTGTACTGTGATATATAAGTAAGAAAACTTCAACTGATGGAGCATTTTTTATGTAAATGAATAAAGATAAAATTAATATATTCTCTATACACTATGGATCAATGTAAGTCTGAAAACTAATCAAAATTGTAATTCGCATTAAAAATTTACATATATGTTACAAAAATTCTCATATTATTTTAAAGTATTTAATTTTCCCGCACAATTTTCCAATCTTAGGACTGACAAAAAAGAATAAATATTCTTGAGTGTTTTTTGACACGTTTATACCACGGATGATTCTAAAAAAATATTTAATTATGTAGTTATTATTCCAACTATTTATTATGGTAATACGTTTGTTTATCTATTTCTCATTTTTGTTGGGTATTATTAGAAGTACCCCAGCCAAACAACCCACTTTTAATACTACTCGATAAAATGATTAAAATTCTCTGCTTGCACATTTGTACGTATCTAAAATTTGTTAATATTCGTCTCCTTTAATATGATTTTCGTCATTGTCATTTCCTCTCTTATTTCAATTCTTACTTTATTTTGTGTGTATTTTGAAAAAAAAATTATTCATTTTTTTATATATTTTAAAATTTTATTAATAATATTGATATTTCATACTAAAAATTTAAAAACTATTTTTTTCAATTAATTATAAACAATACACAATTGATGAAATTTAAAAATAAATCACGTGACTATGAACGCGTCACAATTGGTCACTATAGTTGTGACGTCATAATGTTAAAGCTATTTCATAACAGAACAGTGTTTACGGCTATAACACATGACTTAACAATAATATTTACTGCTAGAAAACCATTATTTACTTAATTTAGATTAGCTATATGTGACAAAGGATTTATAAAGGCAAAATCTGACAATATTCCTGATGTTTATATATTTATGATAACTAAAATTTTAAAAAATGACGTTCGGTTCAATTCTATTGAACTTCGAGGTGCCAAGGCATCAAGGTAAGTTTATTATTGATTGAAAATATTCAAGTATTTCATCTCCGTTATATTAAATATAATAAATTATTGCATCAATTGTAGATCATCACGTGGGGGTTACGGCGACAAAGCTAGGTTATATTCAACTTTGTCGTAAGAATGGGGTAAAGCTTATTCTGTTACTTAACTATTAATGAAAAGTCAAGACAAATTCAAGTTGTACAATGCCATGATTGTTTAGCTTCAGCAGGTAATTTATACTTGAATCAAAATCAAGTTATTTGATGTTACAAACAATAATAATCTTCTATATAGTTTGTACAGATGGTTACACATGCATTAGCATTACTTATGTGTATTTATCACAGAAGTGAAGATCCGACACAAACTGAAGTAGCTTGCTATTGGAAAACATCTCTATTATCAAGCATTGATACAGTTGTAAAGTATATTAATGGTGAACAAATGATCAAAAAAAACCTCTGCTACTGCTTCTGAAAATTTTCAGGATAATAGTATATTTTTCGAAAGAGGTGATTCAATTTGTCAATAATAAACAAATAAAGTCGCAAATTGAGCAATTGAACTTTGATTTAGAATTGAAAAAGTTTATAAAAAGAAACTTTATGTAAATAAGCTGAACAGTTAACTAAGCAACAAAGTGAATGTCTAATTTTGCGTGAACTTAATTATGGAAGTATTACTGCATCAAAGTTTTAGGAATCTGCTCATTGTAAAACTGACAATGGTTAACTAGTTCATCAAATTGTTGGTGCGAGTAAAATTCATGAGACAAGTGCTATGACACGAGGCAATGAATTGGAAAAAAACGTAATCCAAGTTCTTGAGCAAGAATTAAGAATAAAGATAAAACGTCTGGAGATGTATCTTGTACCAATTCATCCGGTTTTTGCAGCATCTTCTGATGGAATGACTGGAAATGCCATTATTGAAGTAAAATGTCCCTCCAGTCGAAAATCATTGGATGCGTTTTTAGCAAAAGGTAAAATTAACTTGAAGTGTAACGCACAAATGCAACTACAAATGTTATTGACAGGTATAAAAGAAGATCTTTTGTGTTGCTGATCCTAACTTTAAAATGGAACTATCTACACTAAAAATAGCTCTCATTAAAGAAAGTTTAATATTTTGGACTAAAAGAATATTTTCAAAACTATTAAAATTTGTACAAACAAAGCAGACAGTAATGTTATTAATCTTCTCTCTCTCTCTCTCTCTCTCTATATATATATATATATATATATATATATATATATATATATATATATATATATATATATATATATATATATACTCGTAGTGCGTTCGACGACAGTCGGACAAATAGCTTGTACCACTTATTGAAAATAATACCAGCATTGCTGACACTCATTCCAAACTGTTCACTTAATCTTTCAAAAGTATCTTGGCGTCGTATTTTCATCAATGATAATTTTATGTTGGTAATTTAATATTAGATATAACACTAATACGTTTTAACATCAATTCCATCCCGAAGGAACTCCAGTATACGCTTTCAAATTATCATTGATCAATTAATTTGTGACTCCAGAATCCATTTCAATATTTTCTGATGATTCACTAAAAATTTCTTGAATGATTTGTTGTCCGCATCTTTTTTTGAAGCTAGTCTAGAAATCTTTCTAGTGCCTTAATAATTAGGACAATGAGAGTAGAGGAAATAGACAGTAGCCATCCAGTTTATAGTCTCATCCGGTGAAGAAGTGGTGAAGTTCTGGAGACGATATTTTTTATATAATAAAAATGTTTGTCTGTGCGGGATTCGAACTATCGATCTACGTGCTCACACTCGGCTCATATATGGGACAACACCATTACGACTCAACGGGAATAAATTCGAGATGAATGTATTTAAAGGGTTTGGCGCACCGCTCTAGTTGAACGGAAGAGTTATTTTTTGTTTCAAGAGGTACTTTTGAAAGTGCGAAAATGTGCTTACAGTTTTGTTAATAATAAATGTGAGAGCATGTGTGTGTGTTCGTATCATAATGTCGTTAGAATAGTATAGACGCAAATTGGAAGAGTTTACTAAAAGTGTTCGAGGGCTGAATAAAGATATTTTCTTTTATGAGAAGATTAAAGTGATAAAGCAATTGGAGCAAAGGTGCTTGTTGTCCTTAAAAATCGACGACTGCCACCTACTTCAAAATATCCATTTAATAGAATTAAACCGACTACAATATGAATAATACAATGGACAAGCATGCCGTCAAGGATGATATTAATGTGTTTGCAATGACATGTGTAATTTTAGCAACAGTATTTATTTTAATATTGAAAATTGTAAATATAAAGATTAATTATTCATGTAATATAGACATAAATGAGGAGTATACATTGTGTTTTAATAAAACTTTTCCTATGTTTTTTTATATTATTTATCAAAGCAAAAATAAGTTACAATGGTATTATACTTGAAAACTAGTATCGAAGTCGTTCTATATTAATTCTTGTACAATTGAAAGTACCATTGGTATGGCAAGCCTTTGAATCTTTTTTGGATTTTTCCATGGCAGAGGATGTTCCATCAAATTTGCAGACATCAACAATTATCATAGAAATTCATAATACTTAATTCCATAGATGTAACGTTCTAAACACTTGCTTGCTTTTTTATCTTGATTGTTTAGAGAATGGATCGATGTCGGTTGTTTTTAATTAATTATATATATATATATATATATATATATATATATATATATATATATATATATATATATGGAACAAAGCAAGACAATTCCTTAATTAAAACTGCATGTTTCCATTCAACATTTTTCAAGGATAACTAGATAAAAAAATAAATAGCGCCCTCTAGCGTATTCGTTACTCATTAGGTTGTTTCGATATTATAACTCTTACATTGGTAGAAAGGAGCTCTCTTCAAAAAGACTAAGTTACGTAGAGCTGGACTTACAGGCGTTTTTTCATAATAAAGTTCCCGCTTTCCCACATCTCTTATTTGAAGAAATATTCTAAAACTTGTCAAATCAAATATACACTGAATTTCTTGAAGAAGACGATAATCATAGTTTAAAGGCATCTTAATTAGGCAAAATTTGTAAATTATTCTTTTTATAATTTTTGGTATTTAATTACGCCCCCTAGTGGTGGACCTACAACTAATTTCCAGGTTTTTTCGAGGTCACTTATGTTATAAATTATTTTTTCTGAAGCTGTACTATAAACGGTTCCCGAGATATGTCCAAGAGTCATTCTTATTGGGATACCCGGTACAATACCCCAATTGACAATACAAGGAAAGATCGAAGGTAAGAGAGGCGTAGGCAGAAAACAAGGATTTCAAAAATGTATATGTACAATATAACAAAACTAAGACTTCTATTATTTCGGTTTGGTTGATTAGTACAAAAAATCTTAATTACTTGATATCGAAAGTTCTCTATCCATAGTTGCTGCTTTAACACAATCAGCATTAGGTAGTACAATTTGTTTTGTCCTACATACTGTAATTACAGTTTTTCATCAATATGTCGAAATAATTTCGAATGACGTGATATTATGATATTATATGCGTATTTTTTTGGCATTTCGAATAAAGTAGCTACTAACCAACAAAAGGTGAAGAGGATTTTATGATTGCTAGATAAAATAGTATCCGATTTGAATTAAGAGCAAATCCGTCTGCTTTATATTTCAAATAAATTCTCAGTGTTAATAAGTCGTTTGTTTTTTTTTTTAATTAAAAGTCCAAATAAAAATTATACGTACAACGAATTGGGTGTTTTTTTGTGTTCACTGTGCTTCATTTTGGTTGAGACTGCAGTTTATCTCTGATATTAATAAAGATATAAGTATGTCGCTTTTCCCGATCCTATATCACTTTTTTGTAAAACTTTTAAAATCACAAAAACAAATATTCTAACTACTTTTGTTTCTGAAATACAAGACGAAAATAAAAATGTTTTTAGAGCACTGTTTTTAAGATTGGGAATATACTTGATATTTTTCAAATGAAACACCCTGTCTATTTTAACGTAGTATTTTTTTTCTGAATACATTGATCTATCACTATCTAATCTTCAGTAAATTTCATTTCATATAAAATGTTGGTTGGCGAAATTGATGTTTTAGTGTGTGTGAAGCAAGACCCCAAAAGTTTCTGTGAAAAAATAGAGGAAGAGGTAGGAGCCTCATAAAAGAGTAAGAATTATTAAAAAAGCATAGATTTATACCGTATGAGGTTAAAATTGTCCAATAATGACCATCGATTTAAACGATTGGAATTTTGAAATTAATTTTTAACCAAAACTAATGAACATCTGTATTTTGCAAAAAAGGTAATATGGTCTGATGAATCCCATATAAGCGGCTGGGTAGTATATATACTAAGGAAAATACAAGACAACCATGCCGATTTGGTTTTAGTATTCCATGTTTTGTATTGGGCACTAAAGTTGTATATACAATTTTTGATGGTATTTTAACAGCCCAATGATACCTAAATATATTACAAAATATGCCAGAGTTGCGGGAGGACATACCTTTTTCCCCTCTAAGATGGAGCGCCCGCTAATAAGTCAAGGGTAGTTGGAGAATATTTAAAGACTTATCAGATGGCCCCTGAGGTCATCGGAATTAAGTATTATAGACTTTTTTGTGGTCATAAGATTTATGCAAATCGGCATAGTAATATAGATGAGCTCCAAGCCTCAACCGAAGAAACATTCAGAAACTTTCTCAAAGGCAACCTTTGATGACTTTAAATACCTTAAGGCGTATTGAAACTGTATGTGGTTAATCTATAAGACAACATGGACGACAGTTTGAACAATTTTATTAGATTTATGTTGTAATTTTATGAAGCCATGGAGCATATAATGCTAAAATATGAGAATAGAGATAAAATTGTACAGTTCAAGAGACAGGCAAATGCTTTCTTGGAAAGGACAATATCTTACTTGGAAAAATGGTAATATTTACATTTGTGGTGCATTGGTGCATATGTACCATAAGTATGTATATTACCTATCTACTACTATGACGTTTTGTTTTCTTAATTTTAGGTACCAATACAACAATAATAGATTTGAAAATCTATTTTGCATGATTTTAAAGAAATCACAAATCTTGTTTGTAGAAAAATTTATTAAAATATCTTCAGATTTTAAAATAGATGAAGACATGCTCTTTGAAGAGTTTATGAGACTGAAATATTTTATTGAAAATAATTTAAATGAAGAGGAAGTCAAAGATGGATGGCATTTTTTAAAAACAATTTCCCGGCAAAAATTTTTGAAAAAATTCCACATTCAAATGCGTTTCCTGAAAGAATTTTTAGTCTAATAGATGCCGCTTGGAGAAAGGAAAGAAATAAATTAGAAAGATATTAAGACTATTAGGTCTCTTTAGTATCTTAAGTCTCCAATAATACAGCCATGTAATTCATTGAATTACTCATAATTGAGTATAAATTTTAACCAAATTTCGATGGTAGTAGTAGTACTTAGATATTACTCGATAAATATTAAGTAAGTATTAATTATTAACCCATTAGCGCCTAGCGGCACCATACGGTCCAAGCAACCACTTAGCTTTTCATCACCCTTATATCGCCTTGAGAACAATTTTTTGGAGAGGGGATTGTGAGTTATTCATAGCTGGCACTCGTATCCCTTCGTATACCTGAATGCATTTTACTTGGAATTAGTGGTAGTTCTGTAAGGTTGTGTTAACTCGAGTGATTTTCTGTTTAGTGTGAAAAATGGACATCCGATTAGTGTAAGTATTATTTCAGTCATATTTTTCAAGTGATAAAGTTACTGAGATATATGTGGTAGGTAAAAGTGTGACTCTATGTATCTGATATCGTTATTTAGTAAATTTATTTTCCAATTTTTCTTAAATTAGTTGTGGGACCACTCATAATTACTTAATAATCATATTAATCATAATTAAGCACATGGCTTAATATTACGTCATTATTTTAGGTTCAAGTAATACATCAGTATGTATAGTCCTTAAAGAACACAAGGAAAACATTCTGACGGAACCTAAAGAATATTCTAGACCCAAGCCCATATTGGATAATATAAATGACGAACAGAAGGCGGCGATTAGAAGAATCGTACATTCCTTTTTCTTAATGAACGAATTGCCAACTGTCCAAAAAATAATGATGGCTATTGAACAGCATGAAGATTTGCCGAAATTAAAGAAAACAACCCTGAAAACTTTACTCCACTCGCTTAATTTCTGGTATGTTCAAACTTAAAATTAAACTACCAATTGAATAATGAAATATTTCGTTCGGACATACATCAGTGGTTAAGGGAACGAAATATTAATTTTGAAAACAATATGGTGCGGGCAGAACTATTGGCATTGGTTAAAGAGAATCGGCCATTAGTCCAAAGATATGTCGTTGATGAGATGGCCAAAGAGAAAAATAAAATTGTTTTACGATTGCCACCTTACCATTGTGAATTCAACCCAATTGAACTCATATGGGCACAATTCAAGGGTGAGGTAGCAAGGGAAAACACAACATTTAAAATTAGTGATGTCCAAACTTTATTTACTAATGTTACCCAAACCAATTGGAGTAAGGCAATCCAACATGTCCGCTTTTTTCGAAATAAAATGTGGGACATTGATAATTTAATGGAAAAACAAGTGGAACCTCTAATAATAAATTTAAGAGCTGATTCGTCCTCGTCGGAATCAGATTCCGATTTAGATTAAAATAAAAATTCATTCGCCCTTGTGTTGTTTATAAAGATTATTATTATTTATATCGTTTTGTATAAATTTATAACCTTTGATACGTATTTGAATAAAACATATAGCATGACATTTATTTCTTAGATATTACTTTACAGTATTAGGTACCCTTACATTTTTATTTAATATACCATAAATTTGAAAAACCGTCTAGCTATTGAAGGTTAGGGAAAACAAAATTACAATTAAAATAATAATTATATATATTTATAGATACTTTTAAAAAAATCAAGGCAACGTGTGAAATATGTAGGTATAACATTTAGTAGTTAACTAAGTGAACGAAGATTTTAATGAATGAATGCTATGCAATTGATAACTAAAAGTATTATTTATACGATATGATATTAAAATAAAGTATTTAAAATTCAAATAAAAATGTTAGTTTGAAAAAAGCATTTAAAATTCAATTCAAATTTGCCACTAAATACCTTTTAATGTTGTGTATGGTGTGATTCAGGATTACAATTTCTCTCACGCCCTATGCACGTGATTACTCTCTGTAATGAGCGGCCATACTAAAGGCGTTTCGCAAGACAAAACGATTCAAAACATATTTTCTCTTTTTATAGTGGAATTTCATTGAAACAGGCATTAGACATTGCTTATGATGAGTCTGTTAGCTAAGTAGTTTCGGCAGTTTACATAGAACCTCCCGAATCCAATGTATTATCTGACGAAGATTCGGGAGATGAAGATTAAGTTGTTCTTTTTGACAATATTAGTAGGAGACAACAAAATGCTGCTGAAGAAATTTTTCTTGCGGATAATACAAGAATTGGAGGTACTGGGGAGAATTTTCCTGCAGCAGAAGCAACCGATTTTCAACAGCCCAGCACTAGCTCAAGTCCCGATTTTCCGGATAATATTACTCTGTATAGTGCAGGTGGAACTGTCTTAGTCTTTTAGAAAATATCATAAAATTTGATTTTTACATACATATCTTAAAAAATATAAGAAACTCAAGAGTTGGTAGCGACGTGAGATTTGATGGCTTACACAATTATATCCAACATGTTCCTGGAGGCAAAAGAAGAAGATGTGCCAGTACTAGTTGTTCGAGCTAAGGAAGAATAATGTGCAGTAAATGTAATGTGGGGCTATGTTAGTGTTTTAGAAATTTTCATGTAAAATAAATGAATAAATAACGAGTTGAACTTTTTTTAAAGAATTTTGAATTTAACATAAAAATTCACGGAAAGCGCCTAGCGGTCCCAAATGGGTACGGCCTTTTGTACAATTACTTCTAGAGAGACAATATTAATGTTGATATTTTTTAGTCCCAAAATTATGAATCCTAATATTTTTTGGAAAAAAAAAGAAAAACAAAAATTTTTTATTCTCGGTTTTAATGGGTTAACTTACCTATCACATAATCATAGTTTATATTGTATTAATTTATTTATTACATAGTACGTTACATTTTGAAATAGATTTTTGGTTCAAATTTGAAAAAATCAAAGCGACAGATCCAAAATGACGGACTATAATGATACCGTTTGTTTTAAAAGTTTATTGTTATTGTCACCTAAGAGATGCTTATTGACATAAATATATCATTTTTTAGAGTTTGTATAAATCCTCCAGTATGGATATCAGGAAATACAAAAAGGCCTCGCAATAGCCGTAGTCCTAGTACGCGTTTATCAATGTCTAGCCAGCAGTGTCCACAAGCGAAGTGAACATAGGGAACATAGCAAAAATAATGAGTCGGAACTTAATGTGTGTAAATCGGTGTTATTTCTAAGCCCAAAACCAAGTCGCGGCGTGCAATGCGCATTTATAACCGCTCTTTTTGAAAAATAGAAAAACCTCTATGAAAACGCAATGAAAAAACATTTACCATTTGGTTGGCATAAAGAGAAACAACGACAGGATATTGAGAAGAATCGTAAAATTCTGAGGTCGATTGTGTTGTGTGGTATTTGTAACATACCTTTAAGAGGAAAAAGTACACGAAAAGTACTGGTTTTAGATTAGAAAACATTAAAACAAAAAGGTAATAAAATAAAAATGTTAAAATTAGAACTGGTAATCCTGATAATTCTATGTGATTCAGGGCATGAGCAGGACCGCCACGACGTCATACAAGCCAGTGGTGGACTGATGTACTAACTACTACATATCTTATTATTATCATGGCGGCAAAGCGACGGAAGTGCGTATTTAATGATGATTCAAAATTAAAATATACATTTATTAAAGAAAGTGATAATTAATGACCGACCGAAAGTTCGGTTTCGTCAAAGAAATCTAGTTTCGTCCTTAGTTTCGATTTTGGTCACAAATTGGCTGAAACTTTCGGCTGCACAGAAACTCACTGTTCTTGAATTGTCGTGCTCCGTGTGTTTTATAAATAAATGATTAAGTATTTATGAGAAAACGCGTAGTTATAAATCGTGTGAATTATCTAGTCAGTCACCTCACCTCGCCTTTTCCCTTTTACCGCGCGAGGTGCCTATCCAATTTGGACAGATACGTAGTACTTGTATTTTTTTCTATTTAAAATACAGTTCATATTCATTTACTCAACTAAATAAATTTTCTCTTATTTAGATTGAAAGCAGTTTGCATAGGGGAGGCCGAGTAGCATATTCGTATCGTACGTAGCTTACTGCACATCGAATTCAACCGAATCAAACCGAAGCTACTTACATTATCGAACGAGCGTTACTGCACATAAGTGTGCAATATCAGTCGTCCGTTAAGACAAGCATGATCCTCGCCTCTAGTTTAATTTTTGTGTTTTTCTTGGTGTTGTGTCTTTGTATTTTACGAAATATGAGTAATATTTATCCAGATAATTATGATTATTATTCATCAAATGACGATAATCATATTATAAGAACAGAATTTAAGCCTGAGGAGGAATTAAATTTAAGCAATCTATCACAAATAAAATCCATAATCCTAGTTTACACGCCCTTTTAAAAAATTCATCTAAAAGAAATAATTGGATTAAAATTGATTCATTCTTTATCTTGATACTTGAAACTTTAATAAAATTACTAATTTCTGTTAATTTTGATACAAAATAATACATTTAAGCAAAACCATATTCATGGACATTTTTTTTAAATGGAATGAAGGTTGCTCACCAGAATATTATTATTCAGAGAATTGATACTACGTTGTGGATATATCAGCAAAAAGGTTTCTGTAGAACAGTAAATTAATTATTTTTATTTATATTGAAATTTAAAAAGTGAAATACTTTTGATGTACCTATTTAGGAGGTCTATAAACCTAGCAGTCCTATAGTAAAAAAAACCAATCGAGACTTAAAATTAGGTGCTTTTTAGTGGGTAAGTAGCGCCTCTAATTAAAAGTTAGATGCTCCTCTCGTTCTTGAGATTATCAAAAAAAACAAAGGAGCTGCAAAGTTTATGAAATTGTATATTATTTTTATCATTCTTACAGCTTTATATTATTAAACACTATTTTAATGATTTTTCAATTTCAACATTAAAATGGAAGTATAAAATATTATTTTATATAAAATATAAAAGTATGACAGTTTGTCAACGTATCGTTATTACTGTCCCAAAAAAATCCGATTTCGATAATTTTTGGAAGCGACATTCTAAAACTACCTACGGAGAGAGAGCAGGAGAAAATATGTTGGAGAAATTGGAGGAAAATCTCAGTAAAAAGACAGGGGTTTCTTTCAAGATTAGCCAAATCGTAGATCAGCGAGAAAATTTAGGAATGGTCAGAAATTTTATATATGGACACCAGCAGCAGCTGTGATGTTTAAAATCATAAGATTGCGACATATTCCGTTGCTAGAGGTATACCATTGGGAAGCCTTATTGCTACTAGTCTAAGAGCCAGTGAAAAGCTACCTGTATGTATTTGACCAGACCTGGGCTTTTGTACATTGAGACCCCTATACCTACCATACATGAGATGGGGACTCACTAAGCCCAGAGTGGTGGACGCGGCGGGCGCTCAGGTAAGACAGGTAGTGATTTTTAGCAAATTTTAAATTCATTTGACCACGTCTGCCGTTTAGAAATTTAAAAATATATTATTATTATTATCGAAAAATAACAATGGCAGATCATTATCACGCGTTAAACATTATGGCAGACAGGTATGAAAGTACTAAAAAAAATAAAATTTTCAAAGTAGTTGACCAGATCTACCATTGATATATTTTGTTTAATAGGGTCTTAAAAACCTATATTCGCCACAGCAGACGTTTTCATTGAGTACACACTCCAGCAGATAACAAAACTTAGTCACTACACGGTCAGAGATGTATGCATAGACTGTCTATGTTTTACATCAATGATCAACTTTATCAATGTTTTTATAGTAATTAATATTGAATTTTGTTAATTGTGGAATAAAATTTATAAGTTTAATAATTAAAAAGTAAACCCATTTTGAATGAATCTCATACATTGAGGTTGATTACAGATAACAAATAATTATTTTAACATTTATATTGTTTTTTTCTATTCATTTAAAACAATAAAAATAGATTAAAAAAAGAAATCATGCATCACAAAATATATATATTTTTCTATTGATTTGAATGTTCATTCGTCATCGTCGGAGTCACATATGACGTTGTCTAACTCGTCTTCATCATCCTTTGAATCGGATTCTGAAAAAATAAAACGTAAATAATAGAATAAAAATAATGGGTTCCTTGATTCAATATATTGGGTAAAGAATTAATTAGTATAAACTTACCAGGGATTTTGGTGATTAAGTCACTCACAGATGTAGGAAGTTGGTCTCCTTCGAACCATTTAAATACAAACTTATCATCTTGTTCCATCCAACCATACTCTAATGGATCCAACGCAGTAGGTTGCTTTTTGTAAGCATTTTTCCAAACAGATGAAATATAATTTGCTGTTAGAAATTGTTGGTAAAGCTCACTCTTACACGGTGGTATTGAGCTTGCATCAAAATTCTGAATTTTCTTGTTAAAATTTTCATTAACATCCGAAGCTTTATAATTGCTGATGAAAAGTTGGTACCTTCCATCATCAACGTCAACTGATTTTTTCGTATTGTAGAGCTGGCAGGTAAACTTCTGAATACTGTTAAACACCTCGTTTAACTGATCCTCAGTCAAATTTTCTTCACCAAGAGTAGCAAATGCTTGTTGGAATTCTACATTTTTTTTCAGCAAAGTGAAAGGTCTTTTCTTTCCTTTATTAAAGAAAGCCGGATTAAAATCACACCCAGTGAACGCATGGAAGCCGATTAAGCTTTTGGCTAACAATTCACCAAGCTCGTTATAAATTTTTGTGACGTCAATATATCTTTAGTTATTTCCTGTTCCATTGAGCATCCAAATATTAGAATTAGAATTTTGTAATTGTTTCATATTCCCAATCATTATAATTAGAATATCGGTATCAGAAGATCTAATAACAATATTCGACTGGTCAGTGATATTGCAAGCATGATAAATAATCTTGGTGTCAGCTTCTTCATGTAAAGGACAACATAAATTTTCAACAACACTTGATTGAATTTTGTCATCAATAACTTTATATGATTGACAATTTCGAAAATTTAAAAAAATTTGTTGGTTACCCAAAAATGATTTCATTTCCTCAGTACACCAATGATTTGTAAAAAAATCTACCAAAGCTTCCTTAAATTTAGTATTCTTCAATTCTTTTGCAAAATCTGATGGTCGCACCTGTTCAGGCCCTGATATTGTGTAATCAATCAACGATGCTTCATGACGTAAACACCTTTCATTATCTTTTATTGATGGAAACAAATATTGATCAAAGATTACATCAATTCTCCGAGTGGAATATTTTGATACCATTTGTAAAAATTTCTTAGAAATACTTCCGAATGTTTTGGGAACTTCTTTCATAGAATGCAGAATGAAAAATCCATCAATTAAGAATACATCTGTATTAGGTGGTGGTTCCTGATCAATATTGGGTTCAAGGCACTTTGTTAGTACAGATTTATCAGTTTTACAGAAACCACCGTCTAGGTGACATAAAGCGAGAGGTACAGGAGATATTGGCTACGCTAAAATTTTGAGAACATCAATTTGGTGATCCATCGAAATTCCCAACAAACGTCCGAATAAATCTCGCTGTAACTTGATCTCTTGCTGTTTACCTCCAATTTTAACAGATTTTTTCTTTACAAGTAGACTTGAAAAATTGTGTAGTGGTGTTTTCTTGTTGGCTTTCTCAAATCTTTTCGGATCAGATGCACATTCAGATATAAAACATGTTCGTAGCTCTTCACCAATATTTTGGATATTTAAGAGAAATTCTTCCACTTGAGTTGATGCAGCTTTCCCGGAACTTATGTTAAATAATTGATCAGGCGGTAAATCTGAGCTGAAAGGATTTACATATTGATGAAATGAATTGATAAAGTTTTTGAGTTGTTGAACACTTTTCTTAATATTATGTGGTTGCAACTCTACTGAAATATCTTGTTTTCTAGTTATTCCTAACTCATCCAACACGTGTGTAATTATACTTGAGCGAATGTCGTGACTTCTCGCCCACCTTTGACGAGCTGAAATCGAGTGAGTCAGATGTGAAATACCAGTAAGCGTTCTCGCAGCATCTGCATTAATAGTCTGCTCTAATGTAAGATCAATAGGCTGTCTTGAAAACGGCTTACTGGTACGCTTGATTCCAAAAAATCCATTTTGAAAGTCCTGTTCTAAGCCTGGATGAGTAGTAGGAACTTTAATTAAATTGTAATGGTATTGGACCGTCCATTTTGCATAATTTTGATGATTACATACAAAAAATAAATTTGTAATTTTCGGTAAAGTATTAAGATACAATTGATAGTCACCAGCACGAATGCTCCTGCTCAGTTGTAAATAATGATGAACGAGTTTGATATAAATCATATAAAATTGAGCTGTTTTACCATATTCACCATTTAATGTTTGTTGAATGTGTCTGACAACTCTGTAATCGTTCAATCTCTTCAATGATATCTTCGGAAATTTGAATATTTTTATCTGTTAGAAAAGATCTAAAATGCATTATTTGTAATCCTAAAGCCATCATTGGATGTAATCTTTTACAGCGATTAAAATGTTTGCCTTCAATGAAACTTGAAACAGATCCACTAGCAAGCATTTCGCTTTCAACCATGATGGTTGATAAACCGCAATCATTTATAACTTTTCCAATTGCCTTGAAATACGACATCATTATATGAAACGCACCCAAATGTATAAATAATTTTTTGAAAGTATCACTTTCTGTCGCTTGAATTTGGAGTGCAATCTTTGCAATAGCTAAATCATAAGTCACTTGCATGTATTCTTGATTTAACTCTTGCAAGGCTGACATGCATTGTTGCATAGTTGCCAAAACGACTGCATTGTTTGTTGGTGAGTTATTAATCGGAGTCAAATACGAAATTAATTGTCGTGGAGTGTCATCTGTCATTATCCTACTGTTAAAACCAGTCCACATAGGGGTATTTAACAATCACAAAGCATGACTTAGCAGAAAAATATTATCAATCCGATTGTAAAGACTTCCATGCACGATTATATTATTCTGTTCCTGACTTTCAGCTTGAATATTAGTAGTTTTTTTGAGTTTTTTAACACATTGTGGTAACTCAACATCAATGTCTGCAAAAGATCGTCTTCTACGTCCACTAACTACAGTTTCTTCTCTATCATCTTTTTCATCTACATTGTCGTCTACGAAATCGGGGTCAATATTTTGATACATTATTCCAACTGTATCATGAAGAGTGTCTTTTCCATCCTTGGTTTCAACGAATCGGTCATAATTGTCATATGCCATACCTGCTGCAAGATTCTTATCTTTATTAATAATATCTGGACATATTCCGGTTCGTGAAACTGTTGAAAACGTTGCTTCTGTTTCTAGCTCTTCGATTGCGGTGTAACTTATACAATGACCGAAACGATTTATTATATCGATAACATTACGACTGCTCGTGATACTTTTTAAAGTTATGCCTAAGCAGATGTGTTTCGAGGTCTTAATGTTTCCATTGTGAGTCATATATACCAAGTCTTGAGACAAAGATGATACATAATGTTGAAAAGTATCGCAATTCCGCCGCTTACGATTGTAACTTCCAAGAATAGATGAGAAAAAATCGGAAACCATGGGTGGTGTTGAAGATTCACCTTTTATTAGGCGTTCACCAGTTAAAAAATCAGGTAATTTTTTTCTTTTTATGCCCAAAATTTCCGCTCGCAAAATGGCTGCGGCTTCTTGCAATATATCTTGGTCCTTCAAGTGGGCAAATAACGAATCGTCAATTGTTGAAATGCCTTTAGGGGCAACAACTTTTTTTTGTTACATACCAAAATTTGAATTTTATCAGCAAATTTTTTGTAAATCTTTTCTTCCAAGTAATGCGTTGTAAATATTGATGTTGCATCAGAGCCTCCACTTAAATCTTTAAACATGTCGAGATACTCTTTATGCAAATAACTTAGAAAATAACAACGTCCTCCATTAATTACATTTTCCTCAATTAAATGACAAATTTCTGTATAAACTGTTGCATGTATTTCTCGGTGAATGTGCCATGAAGTACGGACAGGACTTTTGACGAGTGATCTCTTCTGGTTTCTGAAATTTTGTCGACAAACATCATGATAGTATATTTGACAAGAGGGAATACTTTGTATTTTGACTAAAGTTTCATTGTAAATTTCGCTATCTAGCTTCAATTTTTATAAAGTACTTTTTTCAAATTCTTTCTCTGAAATGCGTAATGGTTCATTTTTAGACCGGTTTTGCTTCTTTTTTTTGTTACAAAAAAAACAAAAGTTTGGGTTTGTTGAAACAGCAGGATCGGAAGTCTGAACAGTTGATGCTTCCACTAAAACTTCGAATGTTCCTTCCTCCAACGGCTGTTCTGCTTCAGCCTCAATTTCTTTTCCAGCTTCTTCTGTTTCAGTAACACTCACATCTGCTATCAGGGAATTATGTGCGACATTATCACTAATTATTAAGTTATCAGATGATGTAGATGGTTGTTGAATTCCAGACGAAGACGTACTGCGCTGTGAAGGAAGTTTTTTTTGAACATCTGTCGAAAAAAATTTCCTTTTCAGTGCTGTAAATGTCTTATAACAACTACTATGATATGCAGCGTCAAACATTTCGTCCGGTAAAATAATATCTTTATACTTTAAGTCATGCAATTTCCTTAACCTCAAAATTTTTCGGCATTTTGACATGGTTTCTTCAGAAAATAATATTAATTTATCAGTTTTTACGGCACTACAAAATTTCTTTTTCATTCGACATTATGTAAAATAAATTAATTCAATGAACGCAAAATTAACGAAAATAAATAAAGCAACACTTTATATTTTATTACATTCACAAACACGAAGCATTTGGATGGGAGTTCACAACTATACTAAAAACATCTGACAAAAACCGTTAGGGTGGGAACTTAACAGAGCCCTCTCAGGTATAAATTTTGAATTCTTTGAATGCTAATAACTATCAAAGAAAATACTGTAGGCTAGAATGAGTACAATAGTAATACATAGGGGAAAAAAAGATAGCTACATAGACAGTCTATGCATACATCTCTGACCGTGTAGTGACTAAGTTTTGTTATCTGCTGGAGTGTGTACTCAATGAAAACGTCTGCTGTGGCGAATATAGGTTTTTAAGACCCTATTAAACAAAATATATCAATGGCAGATCTGGTCAACTACTTTGAAAATTTTATTTTTTTTAGTACTTTCATACCTGTCTGCCATAATGTTTAACGCGTGATAATGATCTGCCATTGTTATTTTTCGATAATAATAATAATATATTTTTAAATTTCTAAACGGCAGACGTGGTCAAATGAATTTAAAATTTGCTAAAAATCACTACCTGTCTTACCTGAGCGCCCGCCGCGCCCACTACTCTGGGCTTAGTGAGTCCCCATCTCATGTATGGTAGGTATAGGGGTCTCAATGTACAAAAGCCCAGGTCTGGTCAAATACGTACAGGTAGCTTTTCACTGGCTCTTAGACTATACGAGTCAGAAAGAAGAAGTGAGTGACTTGGCTGTTCAAAATATAATTGTAATTAGTCCTGTCAAATTAAATCCCAGACTTATAATAACCCATGATAAAATGATGAGAGAAAAGTTCTTCAGAAGTACTGGCCCTGTTCAACTATGCTTCTTTGTATATTTCATGTATTAAATACTGTTTGGGAGTGGTTAAACAATGCAAAAAAATTGTATTCCAAAGTAATCACGCCAAGAGTATTACCAGCTATATAGAAACATTCTCTATTCAAAAACTTAGTTAGAACTGGGTGCAAATTTAGAAACATTCAAAACGCAATACAATTTTTCAAATTACGCAAAATACATTAACTCCAAAATTGATTCCGATTAGCAATCTTTAGCAAACTTTATTGAGGTAATGTTTAGATTATTTAAAGACATTCCTCTTGAGCGTATTAAAGCTTACAATCTACCACCACTTACTGATTTTGTGATAAGTAACTTTGAAAGTTATTACAAGCAAAAAATATTGGACTTAATTTTCAATAGGATAAACAGTGCCAGTATTAAAAGGTTTTACCTTTCACACACCGATGTAAATCTAAAACAAGTACAGCAATGTAACACGCAGAAACAGTTAAGAAGAACCGAAAGAAAAGGCAAAAAGATAAGAGTGCAAGCAACGTCTATCGCAAGAAGGAAAACTTTAGCGAGTGGAAAAAGACGCTGCCAAGCCGGAAGGAAAGTTCAAAGCTTTGCAAAAAAAGAAGCAAAGCCTAAATGCATGCGTAAATTTAAAGATTAATTTAGGCGACAATAAATTTTCTAAGTAGTTTTTTTCTTAACTATGTTAAAGCTGATATAATCTACTACGTAATATATGTTTTTGATTATTATTCAAGTTCTGTGTTACATTTTATTATCTTACGATAATCTTTTCAAAGACCTAAATTCTGTGTCTCTAATTTCATTGAACATTAAAAAGTATTCAAAATATTACCATAATATGTTATACCTTTATCTGTTTATAGGCATTTGTTTAATCATTTGAATTTCAACAGCGCATTAGACCGTATCGAACAACTGATGTTGCACAGTATTGTGCAATAACGCGCGTTCGATATAAACAGTTTGGAGCATTTCCACTGTGTAATAAGCTACGTCCGATACAAATATGCGACCGGGTATGGTTGTCTCACGGGTTGGTTGTCTCAGCGACCATAATAGAAACGAACAAGTAAATGAGTACATTGAATTGCGTCGTAGGAGCGAAATACCAACACTTCCCTCCCTCCTCTCGACAGTGCGCACCGATATGCTGAGACGGAGACATACAAGTTTATTTTTTTCGCACATCAAAAGTAAATTTTTGTCCTTCCATATCGAGTCTCGTAAGTATACTTAAACTTTCTATAATGACTGACCGATTCAAAATAAAAACATTTCGAAACATTTTTCTGGCATAGAAAATTGTGCTATTACCCAAAAAGACCACCATTTTGTTGAAACCTTCGTTTGAAAGAATAAGATATTCGTTTCCTGGCCAAATGTGAGAAAAAGACCACGCAAGTAGTTTTATTTCAAAAGTCATCTGCATTCGAATATATAAAAAGCTAATACTATCAAATACTAGTGAAAGTTTAAAGAGTTAACAGTTTTCCTGCTTCCTGTTTCCGTACTATATTGAATCCTTATATACCCAATACAAAAATTATCGCATCACTGGTATTTTGGGATATTTTTAATACTTAATGTTAGTTTTTTGGGACAATCTGTATATGTATCAACTTAATAGATATTTCTGGTTTCCTAACATGGGCAAAAATATCACAATATCTTACAAATTTTTTTGGAAGTAAAAATGCTTAAGTAAATCATTTCTGACTTGGAGAATGCATTGAGATCCAGAACTTTCTTAGCAGATTGCTTTATTGTATAGTGAAAATTTACATTTATTTTGTTAATAATGGATGTGCCTCAACTTTGTACAAGACATGTGACGAATTAAGAAGCCGCTAGAATCATGACGCTCATCTAAAATGGCCGCAAGGGTAACTTCGGAAGTAGATGATCGTTATTTGAGGATAACGGCGTTAAGAATTAGGCATACCACCGCTCGAAGGCTGCAAACAGATCTGTTAGTTGCTTGTTATCTCCGAATAAGACTAAAAACAGTTCAAAATAGGCTGAGAGAAGCAGGTGTATGAGCCTGAGTGCCAGCTAGAGGTCTATGTCTTACCAGAGATCATAGAGTAGCAAGATTGGAATTTGCTCGAGAATACGCAAATTGGAATATTAAAGATTGTTTATACCAGTATATAGGCGTAGTGGTGAACAGCACGATCAGCAAAAGATTGATTCTTCAGACTGAAATTCACAAATAAACATTTTCTCAAAGAAAGGATTCAAAAATAAAGATTGTAGTTTATTAGAAGATGATTTTAGTGAACTCGAATAAAACGACCTTATTGATAAAGTCGCATTAGTATTGCGAGAAACTATTTCAAAAATTGCTAAACCAAAACTACCCTCACAAATTAAAACTAGCGATTCAATTGCTAGCGAATGTGAGATGAATTAGACCGATTACACAAGTGTGTAAGTAATGGTACTGTTAAACAATCTAAGCGTATTACTCTTGGTATGACGAAGAAAAGTCTAACAAGCAGTAAGAAAATGAGAAATATTTTAAATAGAATAGGACATTGCTACAACTATACTATCCTAGAAGAATTGGAAACAATAGCAATCATTACATCGGTACAAAAGTATCAAGTTTGTCTGCCAGACATCATTCTAAATTCCTCACTGTGCACTGATGTTGCCTTTGACAATTTTGATAGATACTTTGGACACCATGGCTGGAAAATAAACATGACATGATTTGGTGCTTCAATAAAAGTTCAGCCGGCGCACATACGTAGATTTCTAGGAATCTAGCCATAAGTCGAAATTCCAATAATCGACTAATGACAAACAGTTTTTTTCCTGGAATAGTAGACTATCTGACGAACAATAGCCAACCCCACCCACATCCCTAGACTGTATTACTAGTCGAAATTTGATTGTCGCACTTATTGCACTTGAAAGTTCTTGACGCCCTTTTCGTATATCATTTTCTTCGGTGAATATTTTATGTGTCGTGTCATATTTGCTTGTTTAAGTGATGGATACCAATAATACAGGTAAGCCTTTATTAAAATAATATGAAATTGTATTAAACATATTGTCAATAAATGACTTAATGAGCCGTCAATAATTCCCTTTTTTAGAAATGTTTTTTCTTTTTCAATTTCAATCGAAAAAAACTTTACTTCCGCACCTTTCCGAGTTACATTTTTGATTTCATTATATAGTATAAAGTCTTATAAAGAAAACTGCTTTAAATCAGCTGTTAGTTTTTGCTAGTTTTAAAAATAAACGAGTTTGAAATTTTTTTGACAAAAATAGGAAAAAATCGGATTTTATGTTTTTGTGTTTTAAATTTATTTTTTTATTGTTATAGGTTCATCTGGCTGGTGGGGGGTCAACATGTTGAATCGTAAATACCTCTTCGATAAAATGATCGAGCAACATTCATTATCGATAAATGAAAAAATTAAATATCTAGAAAATTATTTACTCGTGTGTTACGGGGACACAGAAGAACATAAAAATGTGATAAAAAAGAAGTTTTCGTATTTTAAAGTATTTGATAAAGAGGTGGTCTCGGGCGCATAAAATACTTTTAAACTTTTTGGCGGCCAATAATTCTTGGTTGGAAGGAACATTTGAGATCCCCGAAATATTTTACCGAATCTAGCGAAAGAACAAAGAGAAGAAAAACTGAAGGAGTCCGCGCATCTTTCGATGAAGAAGTAATTGTTCACGCGGCACAAGTAATTTTACAAACAGAAGGAAAAAGAAATGCGTCTACTGTTATAAAAGACATTACAAATTCTTCTGCGTCTGCCAGTGATTGTAAAAACAGACATTCAAAGTCTAAAGAAAAAGAGCCCCTTACTCCTCTGCAAGCACTGACAATGTTTGTTGAAGCCGATTTGACCAGAAAACAGTACGAAATTATTCGAGCAACGAACAAAAGATTCTATCCACGTTATGAATTATTATTGAAGCCCAAAGAAGATTGCTACCCACCCAAGGAGTCATTACGAGTGACGTCTACATGCGCAGAAGGAAACCTACAATCTTTGTTGGATCACACTGTAACCAGATTATCCCTCTTCTTAGAAGAAGTCTTACTCACACTTGAGGGCGTTGAAAGGAACTCGTTACTGTTAATCTGCAAATGGGGTTGTGACGGCTCTCAACAAGCCCAGTTTAAACAAAGACTCTCAAACGAAGATGAATCTGATGCTAATATTTTTATAAGCTCATTTGTGCCTCTACGAATTTTTTGTGGTGAGGATAAAAGTAAAATCGTGTGGCAAAATCCAACTCCATCTTCACCTAGATATTGTCGTCCAATAAGATTTACGTAAAAGAATCTACGGACATCCCAAAAGTAGAAATAAATTATGTAAAGAATAGTGTAAACTCATTAAACTTGACCTCAATGGAGAGAATTTTTTTTCAACATAGTTTTAAAATGACTATGATTGACGGAAAGGTCTGCAATGCAGCTACAGACACCAAATCGACCAGCAGATGTTATATATGTGGTGCTACATCAAAAGATTTTAATGATTTAACAAAAAAAAAATGATGTATGCCCTGAAACTCTTGATTTTGGCCTTTCCGTATTACATGCAAGAATCCGGATATTCGAAAGTGTGCTGCATTTAGCATATAAATTGCCCGTGAAAAAATATCGCGAGAGACGAACCGAAGAATAAAAAAATCTAGAAAAGCAGAAGAAACTTGATATTCAGCAAAGATTTAGAGAGGAGACAGGCCTCTTAGTCGATATGCCAAAAAGTAACTTCGGAAACACAAACGATGGAAATACCAGCATAGGATTCTTCGAGAACCCTGAATTGGCTGCAGAAGTCACTGGGATAAGTTATGACTTGATTATTAGATTAAAAGTGATATTAAAAGCTATATCAAGCGGCCATAAGATTGACGTAGAAAATATGATAAATACGCCATGGAAACTGAGAAACTATATGTTGAGTTGTATGGCTGGCATCCTATGACTCCAACGATGCATAAGGTCTTAATTCATGGAGCTTCAATAATAGAAAATTCGTTGTTGCCGATAGGGCAACTTTCGGAGGAAGCTACTTAGGCCCGCAATAAACATTTTAGATCTTATCGCCTAAACTTTGCTCGCAAGTTTTCGAGGGAAGAATGCAACTTAGATATTTATCATAGGTTACTATTAACATCCGACCCATTTATTAGTTCCATGAGAAAGACCAAAAAAACCGCTTCAAAATTAATTTTGCCTGAGGCAATGCAGCTATTAATTCCTGCTGAGCCAAATGACCAATGGAAATTGATGAAAACGGCGAAAATTTAAATGTAGATGAATGAGTCTCCAATGTATGATTATTTTTAGTGATTATCTATTTAGCTTATGTAACTTTAATATTGTATAACGAATGTGAAGATCCTTTTAATAATATAATATATTTACTTACTTATTAGAACAAAATAAACTTTGTTTTATTTAATAATACATACCCGAAAGTATTATTAAAACGTAGACATCTGTCCCTCCTTGGGGAAAGCCGTGAGTATGTCATATGTATTTTCAATATAATATTAAAAAATACTTTGAAATCAACTCTCGAATAAAATATTTTTTGATCAAAAATCACAAGTAGGTGCGCCTAACCACCGTGCACCAAAAATAATTTCGATAAGTTATTCCAAACACAGAATTCTTTAATGTAATTATTTTGTAAAATAAATATCACATAAAATAATTTTTGCCGCCTAAATCCTGAAAAATGATCTATGTGCAGCGTCCATCTCCAGAAGGACACCAGGTGTAAGTAGAGGCAGTAAGCTTCGACCTGCAGGTCGACCAGCAACTAGTGAAAAAACACACTCAAAAAAGGAAAGAAATCTCGCTTTTTAATGTAAATTAAAATGTATCAAATTGCTAATCAATGGTAGATTCTGCCTAAATGCCATCCGATGGTTCAATCTTTAAAACTTAAAAATCACAGTAAGCTAAGCTCATAGAAAAAAATTGGGCAACACTGTTGATCAAAAACCGTCATCTTGATGTTTGTCTTGTTGATGGTTTTTTTTGTTGCATCTACTGAAAGATGTGCCACAAACATGACGGTGTATCTAAATAATTTCTGAGTACTATCTCCCAGATGAAATCTATTCGAATCGACATTATCTTCGACCAATATTTTTTGCCGTCTATCAAAGATTGTGAGCGAGCAGGCCGAGAAGAATCCAGTTGTCCACTATCTATTGCTCTATATATCTATATATACATATATATATATATATATATATATATATATATATATATATACATATACATATATACATATATATTATATATATATAAGCTCTAGTTAACTTTTTCATTCATTTCACTGGGATAGTGAAAACACTTTATACCTTTTGTTGGTAATAAATCGATTTACGTAAGCTCTTGTAAATGTCATTCTTACAAAGTTTTAGATAAAGAAGTTATTAAAATTACTGAAGAACCATTATCGCGTGGAAAACATGAAGAAGCTGATTCTAGAATTATTTTCCACGTTTGTCAAATTGATTTTGACGCAGAAGTTGTTATACGCTATTGGGACTCTGATATTTTACTTTTTTCTAAAAATTGTTAGGATAAACCCATCTAAAACTTCAAATATTAAGGTTAAATTTGGAACATTTCTATTTCATTATCATATCTTTATTGATTTTTTATTGATATTGATATTTATTTTATAAATGAACATATTATTATTCAGTTTCAATTATCTTATTTTAAAATGTCGTATTCTGAAATTCCGTTTATGTACCGCTCGCGAGTGTAAGTACTCTTTCTACTGTTTAATTTATATGTAGGTAGGAAACTCGCCTTTCCGACTGAGTTGGTAATTTAAGAATGATATTTCTGGTTTTGACAAAGTGCAATTTAATTATTCTTACACCGAACAGTAAATATTGCGACTTGATGTCATCATATCACGTAAAAAGATGTAATATAAGAGGGCGGCAGCATGCAACTGTGGCAGTCAGACACACGGAGTGTGTTTTTTCACTAGTTGCTGGTCGACCTGCAGGTCGAAGCTTACTGCCTCTACTTACACCTGGTGTCCTTCTGGAGATGGACGCTGCACATAGATCATTTTTCAGGATTTAGGCGGCAAAAATTATTTTATGTGATATTTATTTTACAAAATAATTACATTAAAGAATTCTGTGTTTGGAATAACTTATCGAAATTATTTTTGGTGCACGGTGGTTAGGCGCACCTACTTGTGATTTTTTATCAAAAAATATTTTATTCGAGAGTTGATTTCAAAGTATTTTTTAATATTATATTGAAAATACATATGACATACTCACGGCTTTCCCCAAGGAGGGACAGCTGTCTACGTTTTAATAATACTTTCAGGTATGTATTATTAAATAAAACAAAGTTTATTTTGTTCTAATAAGTAAGTAAATATATTATATTATTAAAAGGATCTTTACATTCGTTATACAATATTAAAGTTACATAAGCTAAATAGATAATCACTAAAAATAATCATACATTGGAGACTCATTCATCTACATTTAAATTTTCGCCGCTTTCATCAATTTCCATTGGTCGGTTTGGTTCAGCAGGAATTAATAGCTGCATTGCCTCAGGCAAAATTAATTTTGAAGCGGTTTTTTTGGTCTTTCTCATGGAACTAATAAATGGGTCGGATGTTAATAGTAACCTATGATAAATATCTAAGTTGCATTCTTCCCTCGAAAACTTGCGAGCAAAGTTTAGGCGATAAGACCTAAAATGTTTATTGCGGGCCTAAGTAGCTTCTTCCGAAAGTTGCCCTATCGGCAACAACGAATTTTCTATTATTGAAGCTTCATGAATTAAGACCTTACGATTTTACTTTTATGACTTATGACTTACTTTTGTGAATTACTTCTTCATCGAAAGATGCGCGGACTCCTTCAGTTTTTCTTCTCTTTGTTCTTTCGCTAGATTCGGTAAAATATTTCGGGGATCTCAAATGTTCCTTCCAACCAAGAATTATTGGCCGCCAAAAAGTTTTCAAGTATTTTATGCGCCCGAGACCACCTCTTTATCAAATCACATTTAAAATACGAAAACTTCTTTTTTATCACATTTTTATGTTCTTCTGTGTCCCCGTAACACACGAGTAAATAATTTTCTAGATATTTAATTTTTTCATTTATCGATAATGAATGTTGCTCGATCATTTTATCGAAGAGGTATTTACGATTCAACATGTTGACCCCCCACCAGCCAGATGAACCTATAACAATAAAAAAATAAATTTAAAACACAAAAACATAAAATCCGATTTTTTCCTATTTTTGTCAAAAAAATTTCAAACTCGTTTATTTTTAAAACTAGCAAAAACTAACAGCTGATTTAAAGCAGTTTTCTTTATAAGACTTTATACTATATAATGAAATCAAAAATGTAACTCGGAAAGGTGCGGAAGTAAAGTTTTTTTTTTCGATTGAAATTGAAAAAGAAAAAACATTTCTAAAAAAGGGTATTATTGACGGCTCATTAAGTCATTTATTGACAATATGTTTAATACAATTTCATATTATTTTATTAAAGGCTTACCTGTATTATTGGTATCCATCACTTAAACAAGCAAATATGACACGACACATAAAATATTCACCGAAGAAAATGATATACGAAAAGGGCGTCAAGAACTTTCAGGTGCAATAAGTGCGACAATCAAGTTTCGACTAGTAATGCAGTCTAGGGATGTGGGTGGGGTTGGCTATTGTTCATCAGGATGTCTACTATTCCAGGAAAAAAACTGTTTGTCATTAGTCGATTATTGGAATTTCGACTTATGGCTGCCTAATTCCTAGAAATCTAAGTATGTGCAGCGGAGCACCCGGGCCGTCTACCTCCCCACGCCCCGTGCCACACGACTGTCCTCAATCACTCCAGTCAGGCAGTCAAGTCAGCACGACAGATAAGAACACATGATCACGTTTTTAATGCTAAATTCTCAAAACTCGACAAAACGAAAAAAGCAATTTTACAAATAGTATTTTCACTGATGGTTTTAAGTTTTATGATCATTGTTATAATAAGCAGGTTAAAGTACAAACCAAATAAGAAAAACACAAGCACGTCATACCTGACAAAGAGCATGAGAATATCATTATCCCTTTTGTTCACTGTATTTTACTATATTGGCTTGTTTACAAGTTTTCCCTATTCTTATTGTGTAGAACGTGTTTTGCTAAATTAAGTGACATCATGCGCGGTTTTTGGATAGTTTAAATTAGAAGTTGAACAGAAGCGGTCTCGTTTACATGGATATATGGAGTGTAGAGAAGGAGGAACATCTCTGGGTTAAAAAATGTGAGCTGATTTTTGATGGGAAAATAGGTGGCGCTGATTATAGAGGGTATTCGCTTGAATTTTACGCGCTAATTTGAAAATAACTGTATAGTAATGCTTTAAATTATGCACCGTGATAATGAAATTAGTAGTATTAAAATAATGAAACGATTAACAAAACAGAATCTCGTTAAATTAACTTTATTATTTAGCTATTTATTTGGTTTAGATAATACATATATTCTAATATGAAAAAAAAGTAGAATCATGTAACAATAATGAAATAGTATAAAAAAAAAACATTTTGGTTGATTAAAATAAAATATTGAATTTTATCTGTAACTAATATAATAATTATAGCGATATAATTAGATCAATAAAAATAATAGAATAATAAAAAATATATTTCGGTTCATAAAAATAAAATATTCAAAATATCAATTTTGAATGAATTTTGCTTTCTAACAGATTCAAACATGACTTACCTTTGGTATTCCAAAGAGACTTGCTTGTTTTATATTTTGAGATGAACGAATTCCACGATCTTTTAAAGAACCACTTATACATCCAGAAATACAACAAGTTTTCACCATGATTTTTTGTATTCTTTTTTTACTATTTTTTTAATATTTTTAAACGTTGTCCAATTCTTTTCACCACCTACATAATATTCAGATATAGTAAGTGTTTAACTTCAGATCTTAATCCCATAGTACAATCAGCGCCACGTATTATCCCTACACAATTCAGACCATATTTTAAACGTACCGTCCATAAGAGATGTTACTCCCTCTCTACACTCCATACATGGATACTTTATTATTGTCAGTCTTTTTCCGATGTTGCCCGATTTCACTCAAGAAGTCGGAAAGGGGTAAATATATATTGTAGGTTGTTTACTCGTCCTGATATTCGCTTTCAATTATTACTGCTACTTGTAGTGGTTTAGAGTTTATGTTTTGTGTCGTGCTAATATAAGTAATCATTTGTTAAAAAAAAAGTTTTAGGATACTTTAATAATATCTTAATGAAATATTGTCGCTGAAAAAAGTCGAAAAACAAGGTGTTGTTGTACATAGCCAGGGACGAGAAGTTTTACATAAAGTTGGTAACTTTAAGAAAAAAGAAGCAGAGGAAGGAATTACCGTTTCTCCAAAAAGTTATAGGTAAACACCTTAATTTTTTAAATAAGCAGGCCTTTTGCATAGTGCAATTAAAGGTGAGTCTGAATCCCTAAAATATATTACCTTTTTACTAACTTTCTAAAAAAAACAGGGCCAACTTAAGTACCCTTTTAAAACTGGTTTTAGTATATTTTGCGCTTTTTAATAGCAAATTTAAATTTATCAAAAGGTGTTTCAAGTTTTATATTAGCAAATTTTACACTTTACATAACATTTGTTAAAAAATATAAAATAATATTCCAGAGAAAGGCCCTAGCTGCTACAGGTGTGTCCCAATCTACTTATCAAAAAATTAGTGAGAAAGCTCAAATAATTGAATAGAGTGGGCCAAGTACGTCATTTAAATCGCTGAAGAAGACTCCTGAGGCTAAGGAAAGAAAACTTGATCTTATTTCTCATGATAAAGTTAAGACAATTTGAAAAATTATCTAGGACTTTTATTTGCTAGAGAAAAAACTTCCTACATTAAAATGTAAGAAATATTGATATTATTGATAATGTAATAAATAATAAACACCTAAAATTTGTAATTTTAGGTATTTTGACAAAAATTAATGACTGCCAAATATTATCAGAGCAAATATCAAGCTAACGAAACCTGAATTTCTTAAAATATTTAAAGGTAATAAATTTCGGTTAACTTAACTTAACCCCATAGAAAAAGTTTGGACGTTAGTAGAAAAACTGGGTAGCGGCGCACCACACAACATTTAGGTTGGCAGATGCAGAGGCACTTGCTAGGCAAAAATTTTCGGTTGTGACGGAACAGAAATTTGTATTTGTAGACATACAAAAAAATATGAGGATGAACTTATACAAAAAGAGAATATATTTGATGACGCCCTAGATAATTTTAAATTTACGGTGAATACGGGGTCCTCGGAAGAAAGTGAAGGCAGCCACAATTTGTCAGAGGATGATGATGATCTAGATTGTTTTTCTATTTCCTCTAGTTCTAATGATGTGTAAATTTTTTGTAATAAATAATGAATTTAATATAATGAAAAAGTTATTATTTTTTTTATTCTATTATAGCTAGATCTCTTCATTTTTATTTTTTGAGAAATGAGTTTAAAATTTATAAACGCTTTATAAGACCATCTTATTAGAGCAATATGCTAAAAAGAGAAAAAAATTATTTTCTCATTTTACCCATTGCTCCTATGGGCAAAATGAGAAAATATCAATTGATAAAAAATATAGTCTGTATATCAAAATTTAACGTTAAACTTCAGAATATTTTTTTAGAAATGTAGTAAATATTACTTTGAGAGTTGTAGTTTGCTAATTCGATTGTACGCTGACCGTATTCTTAGAATTTCAGATCACATCGAAAATGAGCTGATTGGTAGATTGAAAGAGAACAATGCGTTTGCAATGCAACTGGACAAAAGTACGGATGTTGCCGGATTAGCAGTACTCCTCGTTTTTGTAAGATATTCATTCGGTGGATGTATCGAAGATTTGTTCACCTATGGAGACCAATACGATTGGAGAAGAAATTTTTAAAGTCATTGATGAATACATGAAGAAACACAATGTCGATTGGAACAAAGGTATTGATGCATGCAGCGATGGAGCTGCAGCCATGATTGGAAAAATTAAATAAACAGTGTCAAGATTCAAAACTGTTGAGCCAAATTGTACTAGCATTCATCGCATTTTACATCGTGATGCTCTTGATGTTAAGAGAATGCCCTCTGATTTAAAACAGGTCCTTTATCGATCCGTAAAAATCGTCAATTTTGTGAAAATACGTCCACTGCTGTCAAGGCTATTCAATAAGTTGTGTGAAGAAGCACCAATCATTCCTATACATTGAAGTGAGATGACTTTCCAGGAGAAGGGTTTTAACCAGTTTGTACGAATTGCGCGAGGAACTTAAGGTTTTTTTGATAGTCCTTCGATTCGTCTGCAAGTACTAGCCATCTCGAAAGGTTGCGCGACGAGCGGCGGTCAATGATATTGGCTTACTTGGCAGACATTTTTTTAGATACATGGGTGGTGCGAAATTTCGATTTTAACGGGGTAAAACGGGATATATTTGAAAATTCGATTTTTGCATTTTTCTCGGCCGTTAATTGAGATAACGACTTTGTTTTTGTCCTAAAACATTCTCTGTAAAAATACCTAAAAACCAATTTCTGCGATTTTCAAAATTCGACTTGGAAAGGGTTCAAAGAGTTGAACAAAAATTTTTATTACGGTACCATATATTTAGCAATTCTTCATGACGAAATGAGATTTCAAAGCGATTCTTTTCAAGAAATGGGTCCTATGTGAATATCTAAATACTAATTTCTCCGTTTTTGGAAATTTCTGTTCAAGGTCAATCTTTGAAAGTAGCAGGAATAGATTTGATCTTTTCCTGTGTAAAAACGATCTTTTATTTGGACTCACAAATAAAAATCTAAGCAAGTTAGGTCTGAAGATCTGGATGGCCAAATAAATGAACTTCCGCTCAACATATATGGGTTAATATGCCGGGCAATCATCAGGTGATAAGAAACCTGCACCACTCATTTACAGACCAACAACCCTGATATTGGATTTCCTGCATTGAACGGGGATTCGTTTTGAACCAGTAGTGTTGTCAAGTGTTAGATTTATTACCTAGTTTATTTAATGATAAGTTTTCATTATTAGTAAAATTAGCTTCACTTTTAGTTAGCGCCATTAATCGGCAATACTAAGATTATTATAAGGACAATTTAAGTGACTGCAGGTAAGCCAATGTGAGACCTTTCCATCCATTCTAATTTTGTTGATAGGTAGAACTTGATACTTTATTTTCTATGAAAAAGTATCATTTTCCTTTAATTATAAGAATTAAGTAGTAAATGCTCAGTTGAGAGGTATTTAATACTGATTTGAACATATCACCTCTGGGGTCACTGAAAATATCTTCTTACTATACATCCACCCATGTATCTAAAAGTATACCAATGAATTCAGTAAAGGTATATTAATAAAGATTGTATAATCAAATACATAAAATTATCGTGTCGCGGTGTTAGTTGTCAAACTCCCCTGAAATGACTGGACCGATTTTCGTGATTTTTTATGTGAATATCGGGTAGATTCGAGTATATGCCAAAATCAATAACTCTATATGTTAAGGGTCGTTCACACCAAAATAATTCCTAACAAAATATTTAAAAAAATTAATTTTTATGGCAAAACAACGTTTGTCGAGTCAGCTAGTATTTATTATAATAATTAGATAGAAGGGTGAATACTCAATATATTCTTGTATAACATGTTGACTGCCAAGGCAATTTCCACAATTCCATTTAATCGCATTGAATCATTAAAAATGATAATTTAATTGAAAATTTATTACTGAAAGGTATAGAAGATGTAGGGTTTAAAAAAATATTTCTTAGTTGAATTATGAAAAAAAAAACTCTTCTGGAGAAGTGAATTATGAGTTATTTTGTAGTGGCAGTCAACGTGATAAAGAAATATATTTATGTAATTTTGATGACCTATATATTTTGAAAAATACGTACCCTCAATTTTTCAATAACATATCAATTTAATTATTATATCACTATAATCTTTTGTGAGTTCAAGCACTTTATTCAATTTTTTACTTTGAATATTTCGAGTGTTTGTTTTCGCTTCATACATAAAAAAAAATGTTGAAATTTTTTTTTCCGAAAATTAAATTAGAATAATCAAAAACTTGAATTGATGTTTCCCAAAAATAGAACCAACTTTTGGAAAATATTTTCTAGTTTACAAATTTATAGTAAAATTCAACTAATTTGTTTTTTGTGCCATGCTTAAAAAACCGACGCGACAATTTCATCTTAAATGAGGACCATAGTTCCTTAAAAGATGATTTTGCGTTAAAGTAAAGGTGAATTAACATCTAATATCTGTTAAATACTCCAAAAAAATACTTGCTAAAAATAATAAAATGTATTACACTCACCATTTGTACCATTATTTGTGGCTTTCTTACTACATATTGAATAAAAGGAGATTAGTAAGATTTTCAAGTCACATTGATCCATCCAAAGAGCATTTACTCATTGTGATTAATCTTATTTCTTACTATTTACATTTTAACATCTTAGTCGGCAAATCAGTTTCAAGTGACTTCTTCAACCTAAAAACAAGAAAACACTTCTTCAGGTAAGTGACACAAAATGTGTCGTTTGCTTATTACTGGTGATGAAGCAAGAACATTTTTTTCTTTTGTAATAATTTTATTTCCATGGCTGATAAAGCGGTAGCTACGCCCCTGCTCTTAACCCCCCTTAATGGGATCTACATCACATGGATCATCATATGAACCATATTGTTTTCTTGTGATCCAACCTATGTAAATAATACCATTACTATCAACAACATTACTGACAATGAAAGTGACATATGTAGGTTAACATTTATTAACCAAGCAAAAGAATATTATATAGTACAACATAACTCTTGTAAATTTTGAATACAACCATTATACTACTACATTATATTGCACTTCACTTATGCATTTTTTTATATTTGACCCATTTGCCTATTTTGCTGGACATTAAGTATAATATGAAATTAGTTAAAAATAAGTTGATAATAATACTGAACTATAAAGTTCACTTCTGATTTTCTTCTGTTATAATTCATCAAACTATTAATTTTCACAAGAAGCAGAGATAACATTTACAAAAACGTTTAAAGGCGATGATTCACTTAATTAATATGTCATTATTTTTGCAATTAGAGTACCTACTTACATTATTTTATAAAATGTATGCATGTTTACGGGAAGCAATATGGAGGTATTATAAGGTAGCAGACCAAGAATTGATTTCATTATTAAAATATAGGTATTCATGATGTTTTAATGATCACAACTGTTGCAATTATAAAATGTGCTAGTTTGGTTACATACACTATGCCACTCACTTCCCTGATTGCCTTAACAACACACAGTAGAACAAGAGTAACAACCAGCAAAAGTATCCAAATCCCCAGCCATACTGAAAACGGCTGCTAATAGAACCTTTTTCACTACATATATCAATTGGATGTAGATTCTTTTCAATCAGTTATATAAACAGATTTAAATTGATAATACAATATGGGCTCATCTAATTCAACTCCAATTCAACTTCAATTCCTCAATTTTTCATTTTATTAATGGTGAGTTATTTGAATGTTCACAATAAATGAATGTTTGGAATTAATTTGTTAAACAAAAGAAAGCTAACACCAACAAACCGAAAATATCTTCATTTTACTCACATGCTTTTTCCTGAAGCTAACAAAAATATTTCAAATCTTGGCTTCCATTTGGGCCATCCATGTGACTCCTGTACGTTAAACGCTTCCAGAAATTTGAAGTATTCCATTTTTCACTACACTTTTAATACGGTACAATTTTTTTATTTTTAACTTCTCGTTTTTTATTATATTTATTAGAGGGAACAAAATATTGAGGAAATATCTGTCAAATCCTCCAAACGAAACATTTGTTTTTTTATGCCTAACGAATTGATTAACTGGGGCAATCTTCCGAAAATTTTATCAGAAAAACTTTTAAAAATATCACAAAATTTTGCTGAATGCGCATACAAAACATTTTTTATGTTCCCTAGAATATATTAATGCCTATACCCAAAATATACAATGAGTCAAACAATTTAGCATCTTGATTATATGACAATTCATACCTACCTATCAGCTTTTTTGGAGTTGAAAATGAGGATGGTTGAGACTGTACCCAAAAAATATAATTTTCACCTTTTTCGTAACCTACAAACAAAAATAGCAATTCTTTTCCTCTGCATAACTTTTTCACTAGGATTCATAAGAGATTTATTGTCTCAGTAAAGATAAGTACTTACCAGGTAGTGAAAGTTTTTTTAACCTGCCATTGGGGTTTCTACAAATTGGTTCAAAATGATTATCACATATTCTATGTGATAATACTGCATTATTAATATTATCAATTAAGCATTAACTTGGGGTTTCTACAAATTGGTTCAAAATGAATATCACATATTCTATGTGATAATACTGCATTATTAATATTATCAATTAAGCATTAACTTGGGGTTATTTATTCTTTGAACCAAATTCTGCAAACGTCTTCATTCGTGGAATGGAATAAAAAATCATTCAACATATTCAACCAATGATTTCCTAAATACAAATTAATGAAGTTAGGAAGAAAAGAGTTATTCTCGTATAGATATGAACTTGATTTCAATTTAAATATTTTTATGTTGATAATAGTGAATTTGGTAACATGAAATTGAATTGAAAATCGTACATACAAATTTTAGATAAATCTAAAATAACCATACCTATGTATATAGGTTTGTTGAATATTACTTCCGTTTTTCTCAATTCAACTGCCATTAGATTATCATCAAAAATGGTTCTACTTTGAAAACTCGGACTAGAAATCAAATTTTTCAAATATGTTGCACTGGATATAAAAAAAACTAGAGGGAACCGTTTTCGGATATTATTTCCACTCCACGTACCAATTTTTATTGAAAAAATTAATTTATAGATAAAATTTAACCTGGGAATGGACTTATTAGGTGGCAAAAATTTATTAAATATTTTATTTATATTATCATCTATCGTCTCAATTCTCAACCTTCAATGAACCTAAACCTGTTAAATCATATTATTCATACAAGGTAGGGTGATTCCAAATATAAACGGAATTACTTGTAAGAATTTTTAATAACATCCTCTCCAAAATATCCATGGTTGACAGTGTTTCTTACTTGTTTTTTCCAACCTGTTCATTGTTATAGATTCGGTGTATTTACATACCTCTTTACGTGCATGAGAATAATAAGCCATACGGAACCAGGTCCGGCGAGTTAGATACGTAATGTCATTTTTAGTCAAAACATTTTGAACAGATATTGTTGTTGGAAGGATCAGTCCCCTGTCTGCCACAAATCCTGTCTCTATATCTCCCACTGTAGCGTTGCACTTCACTTATAATAGTCTTTTTATAACTGATTTAGGCACGTACACCATAGATCATTGACTGATATTCTGAAAACTGTATTTTGGAATATTTGGGAAGTAAATGCCATGTATCTAAATGGTCTTTATACTAGTTTTATATAAAGTACCTGGGTCGAATATGGCCACTCGATCAATATGGCCAATTGGCAGTATTTCTTTAGCCCATTTTAAACTAAACGAGCGGTAATTGTTAGCGGTCTAGATTTGAAAGGCAAGTTCTATCTTGTATTTTTACAGTTTTGAGAGATCTATCTAACCCATTAACGTTATTATTGTGCAATTGTACTTTAATATTTAGTTTCAAAAATTTCAAAATGTGATTTGTGAATATCGTAATAATAATAAAAAAAGATTTATCATTTTTATGAACAGTTTCTTTGCCCGTCTGTCTCACATTATTTTTATTTAAAGTTATTAAATAAAATAGTTTTGATTTCTACCCAAACTTCAAACTCCCTAAGCATATTTTTTCTATTTGCCTATCAATAAATATCGTAAGTAATACTCAAGCAATATTTGTTTATTTTTGTTTTAGGTCATGGGACGATATTAGTGCAGGGGGATTAAACTTGTTATGATAGCAGCTAAGTGTACAGCCAAACATTATAAAAAGCCACGTTGAACTTTGAAACGATATTTAGAAGAGAAAAAAGAAAAAAAGTCTAAATTAGGTAGAAAGACTTTACTAATCGTTAAACAGGAAAGGACATTGATATCTTATAAGTTTATGCAACCCATTATCGCAAAAAGTATTACGTATATGCGTCAATAAATTCTGTGGTTAAAATAATTTAAACATGACCGAGCGCAAGCGACGAAAGTCGACTGTCGGTCGCTCACGCAGGTCAAAGTGTCATAGGTCGCCTTTTTTCTGAACAATAATAAAGAGAACGTTGATTTCAGGAATCTGGTAGGTCATAAAAAATGGGTAGCCTATTTTAAATAAATGATAAAGTCAATATTGTTAAAAATAATACTTTTCTGGTTTGTGTTTAATAATATAGGTATTAGTTTTTTTACTTTCTGGCCTACTGTTAAGATATATGAAAATAAAAAAAAAAAAAGAAGAAGTCAGTTAGTGAGAATCATAGAGAATTATCGAGAATTATTATTATTAAGGTTAAGATGATATATTAACAAGATTTGTATTGTACATCGAGTTGATAAATAAAAAGTGTATAAGAAGAAAGAGTATAAGTTAATTATTTAAAAAAACAACAGGTTATGGGCCCAGGTGATTCTGTGGATAATTAAAATATAAAGAAAATGGCTAATTCACAAATAAAAAATATTTATAACATAGAACTATTGAATGGTGAAAATTATTACTCATGGAAATTTAGAGTGAAAATATTACTAGAAGAAAAAGATGTGGCAGAATGGATAGAAAAAGAATTTGTGGAATCAGATTATACAGTGGAAAAAGACAAAAAGGAAGCTATGAAAAAAGATAAGTTATGTAAGTCATTGATAATACAATGTTTGGATGATAAGCAATTAGAATTTGTAACGGAGAAAAATACAGCCTATGGTATGTGGCAAGCTTTAGGAGATATTTATGAAAAAAAAGGATTACCCGGGCAAATGATGCTAAGAAGAATGTTAATGTCATTAAAATTAAAAGAGAATGAAGATTTGGAAGGTTATTTGACAGAATTTGATGATCTTGTTAGGAAGATAAGAGCTACAGGAGCTGCTATGAGTGATGAGGACATTGTATGTATGTTAATGATGGGGATGCCTCCAAGTTTTGAAACAGTTATAACAATATTAGAGAATATGGATCCTAAAGTGTTAACAATAGATTTCGTCAAAAGAAAATTTAGAAGTGAAGTAGAAAGAAGAAAAGCATTAAAATCTGAACAATCAACTTATGAACAAAAATCAGCAGTATTTAATACTACAAATACTAGAAAAATAGTGTGTTTCCGGTGTCATAAGGAAGGACATATGCAAAAAGACTGTAAAGAAAGTGTACCAGGGCAATCAAATTCAAGAGTTGTGCAAGGTGGTTTTACAAGAGGTAGTTTCAGAGGAAATTATAGAGGTGGTTATAGTAGAGGAGGTTTTCGAGGATATGCAACTCCAAGTAGAGGTTTCACTCGAGGTAGAAGTTATCATACAAACTACAGAAATCAGGGAAATCATGTAGAGGTGAACAAGAAACAAAGTTCCGAAGATCAGGAAGAGCAAGATGGAATATGTTTTTTGATGAATGGTAATGAAAGTAAGATTGTAAGTAACGATAATATCTCATTCTATATAGATTCAGGCTGTACAGATCATTTAGTAAATAATAACAAATATTTTTATGAATATTTAGAATTAAAAACACCAATTAACATAGCAGTAGCAAAGAATAATGAATATTTGAGGGCAATAGGTATTGGAAATATTAAAGTTTTGAGTAAAATAAATGGAAAGATCATTGAATGCATAATAAAAAATGTTTTTTACGTTCCAAATTTAAGGAAGAATTTATTATCAGTAAAAAGATTAGAAATGTCTAATGTATCTGTAGTTTTTGAGGGTGGTCAGGTTAGTTTATATAATGAAAATAAATTGATAGGAGTAGGATTTAGAAACAGGCTTTATGAGATTATTTTTGAGTATAAGATAGAAAATCGATGTTTTATGATTGAAAATGATGACAATGAATCAATGATGTGGCATAAAAGATTAGGGCATATGTGTAATGCAAATTTAAAGTTATTAGTTGATAAAAGAATGGTAAAAGGTTTGGAAAATGTAAATGTAAATAAAATTGATTTTTGTGAAGCCTGTGTAAAAGGTAAAATGACAAAACTTAGATTTGAAACAAGATCACATGCAAAAAGATTATTAGAGATTGTTCATACTGATGTTGTTGGACCAATAACGCCACTAAGTCACGATGGGGGTAAATATTTTGTTACATTTGTGGATGATTTTTCTAATTTTTGTACAGTGTATATCATAAAAGGTAAAGATGAGGTGTTTAAGTGTTTTGAAGAATATGTAAATATGGTACAATCAAAATTTAACATAAAATTGGCAGTGCTAAGATGTGACAATGGAGGGGAGTATATTTCCAAAGATATAAAAGATTTATGTAAATCAAATGGAACTGTTTTAGATTATACAATACCATATACGCCACAGCAGAATGGTAAGGCTGAGAGGTTTAATAGAAGTTTGTTGGAAAAGGCAAGAACACTGATAGAAGAAGCCAACCTGCCAAAAACATTTTGGAATGAGAGCATTAGAGTAGCTGCTTATATTTTAAATCGTAGCCCTAGCAAACATTTAGAAAATGTTACACCAGCAGAATTGTGGTATGGTAAAAAACCTGATATAAAAAATATTAAGATATTTGGATGTACAGCATATGCTCATATACAAAAACAATTTAGAGAAAAGTTTGATCCAGTTTCTGAAAAAATGATTTTTATAGGATATACAAATACAGGTTACAGATTGTGGAGTATAAAAGGAAAAAAGGTGATAGTAGCACGAGATGTTATATTTAATGAAACTGATTTTATTTATAAAATAAAAAAAGCAAGTATTGAAATAAATAATAGAGAACAAAACAGTTTAGAAGAAGAACAAATAGATAAAGAAGAAGAAAACGTTGAAATAGAATCCGAAGAAGATGAGAGTAATGATGAAGCTCATAAAAGAAAAAATTTTGAAAGAATAAAAAGGAAAGTCAAAATTCCAGAAAAATATAATGATTATGAATTATATATGGCATTTGATGCAGTATCATTTGTAGAAAAAGTACCAGAGACAGTGGAGGAAATAGATAATAGAAGTGACAAAAATATGTGGATACAGGCTATGAAAAGGGAAATTGATTCAATTGAGAAAAATGAGACATGGAATGAAGTAGAGAAACCGGAAAAAGCAGAAATTTTGACAGCTAAATGGGTATTTGCTAAGAAACCATTAGAAACAATAATGGAAGACAGATACAAAGTGAGATTAGTTGTACGAGGATGTGGACAGAGAAATACTTATGATTATGATGATATATATTCACCTGTGGCAAAAATGACAACAATAAGGACTCTTCTAACAGTGAGCAATCAATATGGATATTATATAAAACAACTTGATGTGAAAACGGCATTTCTAAATGGAGATTTAAAAGAAGAAATATATGTTTATGCGCCAGAGAGGGTAAATTGTAAACCAGGATGTGTTTTAAAATTGAATAAAGCTCTTTATGGCTTAAAACAAGCTGCAAAATGCTGGAATATAAAAATAAATACATATTTATTAAATTTAGGTTTTACAAGATCAGAAACTGATTATTGTCTATATACAAAAGTTGATGAAGATAAACAAATTATGTATTTATTACTCTATGTGGATGATATCATATTAGCAGGGCAAAAATTAAATAAAGTTGAAATTTGTAAAAATGATTTAATGAGATGTTTTGATATAAAAGATAAAGGAGATTTAAAGAATTTTCTAGGACTTGAAGTAAATTATATTAAAGAAGAAGGAATCTTGGAATTAAGTCAAAGAAGATATTTACTTGGAATATTAGAAAGATTTAATTTTGATAATTGCAATCCCACAGCAACACCTATAGATCCAAAGTTTAATATTTTTGAAAATAAAGATGATGAATGCACACTACCAGTAAGACAATTAATTGGATGTTTAATGTATCTGATGCTTGGAACGAGACCAGATATCAGTTACTCAGTAAATTATTTAAGTAGATTTCAAGATAAAAATAATAGTTTGGTGTGGACAGGATTAAAAAGAATTTTAAGATATTTAAAAGGAACAGTTGATATGCATTTAAAATTTGAAAGAAAAAATAATGAAAGTTTGTTTGAGTGTTATGTGGATTCTGATTGGGGAAGTGAAGTGGTAGATAGAAAATCAGTGTCAGGATATTTAATTAAATTATTTGGTAATATAGTGATGTGGGTAACAAGAAAACAAAATTGTGTGACTCTTTCAAGCTCAGAAGCTGAGTTAGTGGCATTATGTTCCGCAGTACAAGATTGCTTATGGTTTAAGAAATTATTGTTTGATATGAAAGTCAATATTCAAAATTTTAAAATATATGAGGACAATCAAGGATGTATAGCTTTGATAAAAAATCCCGAAAATAACAAACGTGTAAAACATATAGATATAAAATACAACTTTGTGTGTGACATTTTAAATACAAAGAAAATGGAATTAACTTTTATTGGAACTAAAAATCAAGTAGCAGACATTTTAACAAAGGGGCTCCACAAAAGACAGTTTTATAAGAATAGAGATTATTTAAATTTATGTTAAGATATTTTGTTTATTATTAATGTTAATAAAAGAAAAATCAAAATATAATATTTGAAATTTCATAGAAAAGTATTAAGAGAGGGTGTTAAAAATAATACTTTTCTGGTTTGTGTTTAATAATATAGGTATTAGTTTTTTTACTTTCTGGCCTACTGTTAAGATATATGAAAATAAAAAAAAAAAAGAAGAAGTCAGTTAGTGAGAATCATAGAGAATTATCGAGAATTATTATTATTAAGGTTAAGATGATATATTAACAAGATTTGTATTGTACATGGAGTTGATAAATAAAAAGTGTATAAGAAGAAAGACTATAAGTTAATTATTTAAAAAAACAACAAATATTGCTTCGCAGAATTTCTAACTATTCCCAACTTCTTAATAAGCCAGCAATGGACGAAAGAACGTAACCATTTATGTAATAATCCTCCTTAAATGGAAGCTGTTCCGACTAAGGCCGTATAACAACGATTTCTCTATCCTCCGGGGTTTCGGCTAGGTTCTGCGCATTCTCAAATATGCGCAGTATAAATAAAGTGTCTAGAATAAGAGAGAAAATGATATTGTCGGCTCCGTAAGGCAGGTTTCGGTTAACCAAAAATATGAATAATTATTTTTATTGTGAAACTCAAAGAGAAGAAGTTTTTTTCTATAGTTTAACTTGAAGAGAAGAAGTTTTCGATTATTTTTTTTTTCAGTTAAGAGAGTCGAATTTTTTTGTCGCACCAAATGTCCAACTAAATTGGCTGGTCTGTCCGGCTTTTAGGTTTGCGACATGGCAACTCGTAACTTGTAAACCTTAAGAATGTGACTACTGTTAAATTTAAAAATCATATAAATAATACCTATATACACATATCTTTGAATCAAATATTACTTTTGGAATCAAAATAGAACTTTGTAAGTATACAACATACTCATACTTCACAATTTTCACATTTCAATACCAGCGTGATGTCACATTGTAGATTGCGCATGCCTAGGCATGCAACCTCTCTATTCGCAACCAATCATATTTTCCATTCACATGTCAACATCAACCAATACCGTCTCGTCCCTTCTATATCTGTCGCATTATTATCTACATATAACAGCTTAATTAATTCTTAACCTTTATAGGCTACACGTTTTAACTACGTGTCCTAATACAATGTTTCAGTTAAAAAAATTATTATTAATATGGTGAATAGTGAAATTAAACAAGAGAAATCACAAAGATAAGACATGTACTAACCAGTACATTAGTATTTCTTATATAGTTTTTCTACACATGGATGAAATTTCTTAAATCCATCAACCACGTGTTTCAAAGATGGTGAAATTCAAGGTAAAAAACTAACTTATTCATATCTTTTTATACGTTAGAACAATTAATCTTGTCCCCGCTATAGTTGAAGTTAGAGTTTTCTGGTAAACCTGAAAACATTTTTGTCTTATTCACATTAGAATCATTCAAACACACAATCTGATTGTATTTGATAAAATTCTTGTGCATTATACTTAGTGTGAAATGTTTTTACTATAGTTATAAAATTTAAGGCAATCTACACAATTCATCAACCACGTGTTACAAAAAACGTTTAAAATCAATATAACTAACTCATTTGTGAAATTTTGAAACGTAAAAACATATTCCCACATTTAAAGTACAGTCTACTAATAAAATTGAAAACATTTGAGCCTTATTTTCACTAATATAATTCAAGTATATACACAATCTGATTCTATTTGATAATTCTTTGGCCTTATATTGTGATACATAATCTGGTTGCAGTGACGGATTTACAAATTTGCTGCCTGTACGTTATTCAACTTTGGTCGCCTCTACCTCTGACCTCTGAAATTTAATTAATATATAATAAATACCTCAGTTCAAAATAATTTGAATTACATTTTTCAGCAGTAGAATATAATCTTGATAATTTAAGAACTAACTTTTAGTGTAAGATCTTACATTTTTTCACGGTAGAGAATTGTTAAGACATTATTTTAAGTGAAGAAAATTTCAATCACGTAATACTTTCAAAGTACGGTATACAAAATTCATTTCTTTTTTTTTTCTTTTCCCCCATCACATAAGTCATAACTCCTCCTTTTTTTTTTTAATGACTGTGGCTCAGCAGCCACTATTTTAGGATTCTCTGTTGTGCCTAAAACCGTGTGTATGGTATTTTTCAGATCCTTCACCATTTGAGGCTTGACCAAAGAATAGGAAAGTTTCTTAAAAATTTCGATCCAGCATTATTTGAGAAAGACTTGAGGTCACAGTTCTATTTGTATATTACGAAACTATTCACAGCTGATAGGTATATCTAAAATTCCGTCAAAATAGGCATAGGCAAAGTCGACTACATCGTTTAGTCGTTGAATGGAGAAGTTTCATGATGTTAATATTATATTTAACGTGCTGGTATTGAAATATAGATCAAAAGTAATTAATCACTGAAAAAATTTTTGAGATCCATCTAGAAATGACTTAGAAACAAATTATTGAAGTTTACGTATTTTAGTACGGAACGTCTGTGGTTTCTGATTCGTCAGTGACGTCATTTGACCTATTCAATATCACCGCACCACGAATCATTCAATCATCCGTCTAAACGCATTTTCTTCAATGATATTAAAATATCTCTTACTGGACTAGCAACACTTTCAGATAGTAGTTTCGTAAGAAAAAAATCTCTTGTGGCAACCCCATATAAAAAATAACGTTTTTAGTTATTTTGTTTATGGTATCATTGCAATATTGAGGCTTGATTGTGTTTGAGAAGGAGCTTGCTGAACTTGTACTGTTCAGTGAAAATATTGATGCTCTTGATTGGGAACTGTTTAGAGAAGATATGATATTGTCGATGGAGAGTGCTGAGGAGATTTATAAATGACGTCACACGATGGAGCGCCGCGTGTAATAAAATTATTCTTTCAAGCGCAACTTCAAAGTCCCATAACTTAATTTCTTGAGATTAATTATTTAATTGACTTATTAATTCTTTCACGTGTTTGTTTTATTTTACTTAAATTTTTATAATTTATCATAAAAAAAATGAAAACTTCTTCATTGTGAGCACATTGTCGAGCACATCCACTCTTCCTTTGGTGATGTTTAGGTTATTTAGGTTAGATCCCATCGAATGTATTGAGGAAACAAGAAAAGTTTTTTCACTTTTTTTTATAGTTTAAGAACACCATTGTTTTGTCGCCTTTATGTAAAACCTGGGACTGAATTTTCCATATCGTCCCAACACAAGTAAGTTTTTTCTCAAGTGATTTTTCATAAGTTCATAACATGCGAATCAAATGTCAGATGTGATGTTTCTGTTTGTTCCATAATTTGGCTTATTCAGTTCCAATACGTCATGTAGGTCATGATATTCCACTTATCCCTTTTTTCTCCTCTTTACCAACATATTGTTTTGAAGAGGCACTGTCCTCGGAAGCTAAGAAGAGTCTCATCTACAGAAATGTATTCCATTTGCGTAAACCATTTGGAACAGTTGAAAATGAAATTGTCTCGTAATTCGCGGAAAAGCTGCAAACTTATCGGATGATTTTCTTATTTTCCTTGTAATTTTACTGTCAAACCAAAGTTGCTCAATAGAAAATGAAAACGATTTCTCGTCATGACACTTCTGAATATTGGAGAACCAAATGTGAAGGAGAACATGTCTTCAGTATTCAACTCTGAATAAATCTGCAGTTTTATACAATAATCCAATTAGTGCTTTCATCTCCAAAGTATTTTTATGGGCTAAGAAATAATGAGCAGAATTATATTTGTTTCTTAATCTATAAATTTTTTTATTTGTATATTGTACAATTTTATCAATGATTATTCCTTCGCTTATGAATTTTGAAAAAAATCTGATTTTTCGTGTTTTTCCTCTACATCCTGGAAAATGGAAAACAATAATTATTGAGGGAGTCCTAGAAAATTTTGAACCTAAATGTTTATACGCTCAAATTGTTTCTTGGTTCTTTCCTAGCTCGAAACACCATCTTGTTCTTGTGAGGTGGGTTGTAAATCATATTCACTATCACTTTCTACTGAAAAAACCATCTTCAGATTATCATCATTTATCAGAACGCAATCTTCGGAATCCGACTTATCAGACAGAAAATTCTCATTGTCGAATTCCTCTTGCTGATTTCGCATTTCTTCTAAATCCTCTTCTGGAGTTGAGAAATATGGTTTTTGCTCCATGGTAGTGCAAATAAAATAATATCAAAACGTTTAAATATATTTTAAAGAATCAATTGGAAATAATTTAACTAATAATTCAAGAATTTCATATCTATAGAATAGAAATTTGTTACATACTGAGTAAGGTGGGGTCGTTTGCAACCCGCCCAGAGAGTGAATGGGATTAAGTAAAATAATTGTTACTAGGAAATGACTTTTTGGTAAACACACTCCAATAAAACGAGAAATAAGTATGACTCATAGTAGAGTTATTATTGTTCAAAAAGTCATTGTAATAATGATTTTGCTGATTATTTCTAATATCATTTATTATTTTGGATGTGATGTTTTTCTTATTTATACAATTTCTATTCATGGGGTAAATCAATAGACATTGCATCTTACATTCTTAATTTATTCGAATGATTTACGCTACACTAACTCATAATAATGTACTTATCACTATCACTTAACCAACATAATAATTTATTCAAATTCTTAGATTAATTTGCCAATTCATTCTGAATATTTATTATAAACTGAACTAAACTGCGCTAAATGAACCAATGAACCTCTATATATCTCTTCAGAATTGGAAAATAAAGAAACAAAACAAATAAATAAATAGACCTGTCGAAAATTATCCAAAAGGATCAATGTAAATAAACCGCTTGCTATAAAAACGGAGATAAAACAACAAACGTCAAACGGATTTGGCGTTAGTTAGCGTAAGTCAAAGTGCCGAATTTTAAAATTTATATATATATATATACACGCAGGACCGGCTCTAGGGCGGAGACACGTTCGTAACAATAATTATGAAATTTAAATACGAAAATACAAGTTCCATTATTATTTCATAACATATTACATACACATAACAATATTAATATATTAACTATATCTTTTACAATATTTCAATATTTAACATTTAACAATATTTCTTCTCCGATATTAATTTCTTTAAAAACTACGAGGATTGGGCCACATTTGGTCATGAGATCATATTTAACAATGTATTATCGTTTTGTCTCTGTTTTTTGTAACGATATATAAGAAATATGTCGATTCTAAGCTGTAATTGTACTATTTAGAAAAACGGTCGTTAATTTCACAAACTTCTCTCGGACCTTGTTGACCATTATGATGGGCCAGACATGTCACAGATAAAGAATTTTCATTTTCAAGTTCATAAATTCATTATTAAGCGTATGTGGCCTTAATTATTTACATGTAGACATTTCCGCTTACGAAAACTTTTCCTTAGGAGCTAGTTTATAAACGGTGTATCAGATTGTGATCTGATTCAAAAGCAACCTAATATTTACAAGAGATAAGGGTTTAATGTGATTCTAGTTTCCACCAACTGCTATAGCTATTGCACTCCACAGGGCCTTACAAATTTCAATAAACCCCACGCCCGATATGTTCAAATTCAAATTTGAGTAAGAACTTCCAACACAACAGCGTTATTGATATTTCTTATGACAAAAGATTCCATAAGCTAAACGATGAAAAATGTTTGACGGGTCATCTTTCTAATCTATGTGTCAACATCATTATATAACCTAAAAAATTAACGCTTAGCTCCTTAATGAGAATTGGACACAATAAAACATATTGTTTGAAACTTGTAAATTAAGATAAATGTTCCGATATTATGGAATAAAGATCTTTTGAAGTAATGCACATACTTTCACTGTTTAATTTATCTAACTGTAAATACTGGAAACAGGAAATAATCTTTTGTGTAATGAAAAAATCATTAATTCCATCCTTTTCACCTTATATTTTGAAATATATAGAAATTAAAATTGGGAAACCTGTCGGCAATGTAATGAAATTAAAAAAAAACATATAAATAGTATAAATGATTGATAAATATTATGTTCTGAATAGATTTGAACTGAGAAATTTATAGAAAATTAGTTCACAAATAGAATACAATATAATTAGGATCGATATAGAAAATAATTAATACTGTTGTGTCATATTGTGCTTTAAAAGATAAGAATGGACGATATCGGAATTCAACTGGTTTCAATTATTTAATATCTATTTAGAAGTAAACGAATTTTTTTGTTCTTAAGATTTATGACTTACAGAAGTTATTCTGAGCTCAAATTGTAATTGTAATTGATTTATTTTTCCCGTGAAACATTATATTAGGATTAAAAATTGGCTTTAAAAAGACTTTTTTTGAATTATTCCAAGTGCCCAGATAGCTATATGGACATTGAAATATGTTACATGATACTACAGTTGACAAAATATATTTCTCTTTAAGAAGAATGAGTTTATTTCTTTGCCTAACGTTGTAGAGTTGGCACGACTTTGTGCTTAACGGTAATAAAAGTCGTAAGCGTGGTAGATAAAGTCCTTTTCGCAGATTAAGTGTCCACAAGACAATCATCTTTGACTAACTCGCATCCCATTAACAATTAACAAACAAGAGGTGCATGAATGTTTACAACGAGAAAGCTAGTTTATTTAGCATATTAGGCACTCGTGATATCTTGAAATGAAGTAGTATATATCTAGATTTGAGCTACTCAGTAAATGAAGATTGAATTTTTGGAACCTTTGGAATTACACTGTCTGACGCGCGTTTCGAACCAAATTATCGTCTTTAGGGACTGGAGTGGAAATAAAACCTTGGTTTATGTCATGATTATGACAGGCAGGTTGATCCATAATACTCGATTTTTCTGTCCATTCATATTTTAAATGCGATATGCTATTTCATTTTATTGATATTAACGGATCTTTAGTCTGCCCAATATACTTCTAGTCACAATCACTACAACTAATTTCATATTAAGCACTTTTTTCCAAATTTGATATTTTATCCTTGGGATTAACCTACAATTGATATAATGTATAGTTGAATTTATGAATCATTTTAGAACCCACTGTATTAAAAATTTCTTCCCATCTTTGTAAAAACAAGATTGAAAGATTGCATTTGAAAGCTTAAGTTTAAATAGGGACAAAGAGCCTATTCGTTACAGCCCACTTTATAGTTTAGTAGTTAAATAACATGAAAACATTCCCGCCAAATAGGTTTTTCCGCAGGTAAATTTTTTTTGCGGGAGAAGGTTCATTAGGTATAATTAGTATAATAATATAATTGGTATAGTTTACCTCCAGTCTCTGAAGACCATAACTTGGTTGTCGAAACGCGCATTAGACAGTGTGATTGTTGTTGGTGTAGGGGTAGTGTAAACAGTGTGTTCAGTATGAATGTCAAAATTTAGATTTTCAAGAATTGTTTGAGGATGGTACACACATGAGTAAGTGAAGAAGAAACATGTTTGAAAGCCTCAAGAATTTCAAATATCTCTTTAGTTTGTATCTAACATCAGGTAGGCAACAGAGAAATACTTCTAATATGCTGATAGGAAACTCCTGTATCAATGTTGTATCTCAGAAAGAATTAAACCTATACAAATGATTATGGTTTTGACTAAATTGCAGTGATTTTCGGTATTTATTGTCCAAAAAATGAATAATACAATACAATACTTATGGAGTCAGTTTGTTGACTTTTTAGAGTTTAACAACATTTTCGCGATGTTGTTCGAATATTTTCTTTTCTTTCAAAACTGGTCATATAAACACGGCTGCCTTTGAACCCAACTACTGCATTTAGAGGGTATCTGTTGGTAAAAACTCTTGGAAATTAAGTTAAGCAATTATTTCTTGACATATTGTTTTAATAAGAATATTAAAAATATGTGTATAGATGCAGATTTCACGCTAATATAATATTTTAAGGCCACAGTAATTCTCATGTTTGCAGTAAACTCTTGCTTTGAGGTAGTCTCATAAGGAAATCTATGGGTGTCAGGCGGATGAACTTGGAGGTCGCGGAATTTTCTCAAAGTGACCAATCGATTTGCAAGGAAAATATTTAATGTTGAATCAAAATTCAAGTTTGAAAAATCAAGTTTTTTGGTGGAAAATCAAGTTTTCCGCCAATACCGTAGGTCTAAGAGAAAATGTTATTGACACTTTTCAAAGAGCATAATCTAAGGAATGAAATAAGCTTTAAAACATTTAATTTGGACGTACGGTTCCAGAGATGTGACGGGTCAAACGCAAACGTAGGTTTTCCAACTTCAAGGTCGAAATTTTCCAAGATGTAAAACGGGGAAACTTTGAGGAAATTAAGGGCATACTCAGGGCATAGAGTACTATATATTAAGACAAAAATATCTTTTTTTCGGCACTTTTTCTTTTTGGGTCTCTTTAACTTGACTGAGCTAAATTGTAGAAATATAACGATTAGACTTGACATGTTGAATGAAGTGATATATTAGAATATTTGCTGAATTCATTAAAAACTTAATTCAAGTTAATTAAAAATTTTATTAGATAGAGAAATAATAGAAAATTAAAAGAATAAGTATTAAATGTACAATTGATGTTTTTAAGAATATTTGGCCTTGATTTCGTGAACAAGACGCTGCATTTCATGCGATCAAGGACCACAAGCCTATTGGAAATGGGAACTTTTTGGAGCTGGGTTATTATTGAATTTTTTCGATTAAATACCAAAGTCTGCATAAGTCAAGCAACGCTTTCGAAAAATTGGCATAATTGCGGCAATGCTTATTAAGTCAAGCAACGGGGTCGAATAAGATTGAAAAGAAGCATGATCATGCCTCAGACAGTTGTGTCTGTGTCATGTTAACACGTGCTCGTCGAGTAGACACATCAAGAAAATTTTTCTTTGTTACGTCGTATCTGCGTACGAACGTGGATTACGGAACTATGTTTAACCAAATCGTTCAACAATGTGGAATACATACCAGAAATTTTGAAAAACGAGCTCTGTTACCGATGAGCCGCGTTCCGGACGACCGGTATCTGGAACAAGTAACGAAAATATGGAAACAGTGGCGCTGGCGTTAGCTGAGCAGCGAATCAATCTGCAGTGCAGAAGAAGAAGCAACCTTCAAGCTAAATGGTACGGTCAATCGGAATAACTGCGCGAACTGGAACAACCAAAATTCTTACGTCTACAATGAGGAAGAATTAATCCTGCCTGAGGTGTGTGTGTGTGTGTGTGTCTGCGTGGAAAGATATCCATACTTTTTTACATGGGCAAATGGACAACGATCCAACATTTGCGAACATCAGTCATTTCATGTAAGACGGAGCTTTGCAGTAACACGCGTTATGTGTGCGGGAGTAACTTAATGTAACTTACAATAAACTGCTATAGACATCAATTTGAACACTTATAGTAACCTTTTATCGATTCCCTTGTGTAATTTGTTTTAATTATTACATTTTGACGCTGCATTTTTTTCTCTTGATGCAAACTTGTTGTTGTCCATAGCTACAGCCACCTGCATTTAAAGCAGGTTGTTTTTTTTGTTGTTGTTTGCTTGGTAAGATAGCTTAAACCTTTTTTTCCACGCCAGGCTAGCTCATAGGATAAAAAAAAATAACATATTCTTTCACTATCTTCGGGTGTTTTCTGGTAACAAGCCTCTACTATTTTAATGAATTCTCCTCGTATTAGAAAATCTCTGTATTTCTGTTATCAAGGGATAATTTGATGTGGCTGGGAAGGGAACATTATTGTTATCTTTGTGTTAATTAATCATCAATAATTTAGCGTTAAAATTCAATATACTTCTGGTAACATAATCATATTGAATGCTCAGTTGAGATCTTTGTCAGTTTTGCAACAAAAGTTTCTTCATTTCCTTGAAAAAACTACTACTAAACGTAGTCGTAGTATTCTTTGGAATGGTTGCTGTTTCTGCTCCATTTGAAAGATAGATTCTTTGTCAACTCGAGACATTCTTGTGATGAAATTACGTCTACAGAAACGGTCAATAGTGTTTTTTACGAAAAACAACTTTATAACTGCTGTAACAAGTAAGGTATTTCTCATAGCTCACTCAACCTCAAGACTCTATATTGCTCTATGAGAAATATCATTTATCACGTCAATTTGCTCACTTCATATTTATATGGTGAATTAACAAAATTCGGCAAAAACTTAGTTGACTCTATTTACCTCTAAATACCTACTTAATGATAAAACTCAAATTAAAGTTTTTGTAAACGCTTTGTGTCTACCCTATTTTGCATATAAAGGATCGAAAATATATGCAATTTTCTTTCATTTTGTTAATTTTTTTTACGCATGTGACCTGAGTTCGAAAGCCACACATTCAACTTCTTTTCGGTTGTTAAAAAACCATATATCGTATAAATTATTTCATTATTTACAAAATTCTATACAGTAATAGAATAATTGTGAAATTCATTCAACGTTTCTCAAAGAAAACATGAAATATGAATTTTTTTCAATAATTTTGAAAAATTGTGTAAATTATGATAGTGAATTGTTTTTTATTTATTCAAATTTTCAGTTTTTGTATGTGCATATTTTCCAAGAAACCATTTTGATTGTCAACCTCATATCTCATTTTTATTCCAAATGTACCGTAATAATAAACAAAATAAAATTTATTGTGAACAAAAATAAGGTGGACGTCATTTCCAAATAATAGTTTTTCAATTCTTTAGATAGTTTTTATTCTGTAATAATTTTTATGCTGTAATAAAATTCAAGAAGTATTATTGGGAAAAAATTGTTGTTCAAAAGAGGAGGAATAATTGATTAATATTGCTTCATTTGTACACCTTTGATCCAGTCCCATTGCATTTATCCATTTTTATTCTTTTTATCAAACTGATCAACAATATCCAAACAACTAATGATCTTGCATCTTGTTATTTGACACTAAAATATATGAGGAAATAAAAACTTTCTCTATTAGCTTCAAATTATTTCAAATGCGTAACTCTTCTCACCACTGTTTCAGAATCTTAAAAATCAAAACACAAATAATAACATAACTTTAAAGTCAAGCGACACTCACTGTTTTCTAAATGAGTACACAAATTATTTGAAAACAAATCAAAATGATTATGTGCACCTGGAACTTTCTGAGAGAATTCATCAAATTTTAATGATTCGTTGTTTTATAGAACTACATATTTTGTTTCACGTAATTCGAAAAATATAAATTTCAAGCCATTAAGCTAAAATGATGTTAACGCTAGTTCTCTTTTCATTCTGATAGAGGAAAATGGTAATGAAATATTTTTTGGTAAAATTATCTGAAAAACTGGAAATGGGAGAACTCTGTAGTGGAATTGGAGTTAACTCGGTAGAAAACAGTCTATTGAGATTGAAAATTTGTTGATTTGAATAATTTTCAGTGTTGTGTGAGTAATTTTACAGTTTAATCATATTACTTTGATATTAAAGTGAAAAATTGAGATTAAATTGGATACTAATTGATATTTAAGAAAAGCTACTCTTAAGAAAGTTGTTGTTCCTTTCTTTTGATTGATATTTATAGTATAATTTATAAAAAAATTGTAACTGATATCAAGCAGCTTCCACTAAAGTAATTTTACATTTTTTCAGATTCTGTTCTATTTCTATTCGGCGTCTGACATTTTTTTATGTAAAAATAAGGCTCAAGAGGGTAAACCCTATTGTACTCGAGTAGTTCAAGTGGTGCCTGCCTTATGGAGGTGCCTGAGGATATTTATCTTGAACTTCTGTAGGCTGCAGTGTTCGAGAAAGACGTGCTTTGGTAGCTGATTCCACAGGTTTCCACTTCTCCAAAGAAATGACATAAATTGACGTTTTGGGCATTTGCTAGCGAACTCGGTGCTTATGAGTCACGTCTGCCTAACGAATAGGTCTTGCAAATACTGCTCTAGGTGTTATTATGCTGGACAACTCGTAAGAGCATTTGCCGTGGTAGTATCGGTAAAACAGTCAGGTCGGCAACTATATTGTATGCTCGGTATTCCCCATATTTCTTGTCAAGGGTGTACCAAATTTTCATATTAATAGACTCGTAACTTTAATTGTATTACTCCGCACCACACTTTATGAAAATATGTAGATAAGGACGCAGTTTTCCCTTTCTAATGCTTCCTTTATACATTTATTTTTTAGCCGATTCTATGAACTTCTATATTTTTATCACATGATTCTTCGACTCTGTTTTACTTTTTTATTTTTACATCTTAGCGATCATCACTAAAAATATATTTGCATATTGTTGTGTTTAGTTTGCGATTTCCCGGAAAGCAGGTAGTTGGAGTGAAAAATAGATGCATAACTTTATGTTATGTAAATATAATTTTATATGTGATTATGCAAAATATTCATTAAACGTGAAATGCTTATCCAGAACGACCAGAACGAGCAAAAATTAACCATCTTTACATTTATGTCATTTTGAATTTTTCACACTCATTATTTCAATAATTTATACAAAATATATAACAATGCTTGATCGATTATTCATTTAAAAAGTGATTTTTGATATTGTTACATTTTTATATATATTTTTACATTTTAATACGATCATAATTTCAGACCCCGATATAAGTCGATTTAGATATGTCATATTTTGATAAAGACTGAAATAAATCGAAACGTCAATATTGTATGCTTTAAAACGAAAATTTAATTGAAGGAGAACTGAAGTTAAGATGATTTACCAAAAAAACATATAGAAGAGATCTGAAAAGTACGGAAATATGTGAAGCTAATTATGAGCTCCCCTATACGCTTTTGTTTTATGTCGATTATTATGCAGCACACTGTATATTGCAGCTTTTTTTCTATTCATCATTTTTTCATCAAAAATTTCCAATTTTTAATTCTCGATCCATCATAATCCTTAATAAAATGCAGATACTTGAATGACTAGGGGTAGTACATTATTCGTTGTAAATTGATTCGTATTTACTAATATAGAGAGGCTTGTTACGTTAATGGTATATTTTTTTCAGGAAAATCAATGTGATTGAAAGAAGAGGGAAATTGGGTAACTATTAAGAAATATCATTAAAGGAATCTGCCAATACGAATAATGAAATTTTTCGTAAAAAAGTCAAGATTTGATACTTTTGCTTTGTTGCCAAATCACTCAAAGCTGCGAATAGAATTTTATACCAAACATTTGAGCGACGCTAAATTGAAGATTCCTACTGTTTTATATCCTTAGGATTTTAGCGAGGAAGTCAATAGTTGAGGATACAATGCTCAAATTAGTTTAGTCGGTCAATTTATCACAGCAGGATTGGTATATAATATGATGCAGATAAGAATAGCCCGGAATCAACTGTCTAGATGATGAAATAGAGAACCTGCCATTGCCAATTGTCAATAAAATACCACTGTCAGTTGTTTGTATATATTTTATAAAAGTACATCAAATAAAATTAAGTTAAATTATTTACTGTTTTTATAAATACAACCTGTCTTCTTGACATCATATATCCATTATTTAATTATTATGAAGGCACCATTTTTATAGTCTATTTCAGAAAGGTGTAGAGTAATAAAATGAGGAATTCCGCCCAGTTCAGCTCAATTTCGGTATCGGCCGTAGGTGTAGGTCTTGAAATATTGTGTAAGGATTACTTAGGTAAGAGATTATACAGTTATGTTTTGCGTTTAGCAAATACCGTTAAACTTTCTATTAGTGCCTATGTCTAATTCCAACCCTATTTCAGATTCAGCAACAACCATGCGCCGTAAGGGCAATGGTGCCTTACCCAAATTTTTTAGACCTTTATAATAAGTATATTTGCTTAGTTTAACGTATCAGTATTTGCTGTTAGCAGTAAATAGTCCTCACAGTATTATAAGATTAGTAATAAAATGGCGACATTTACACCAACGAAAAGACGTTCCAATAATTCTCCACTATCAATGAATTTTAAACTTATTATTTTAAATGAACATGATTGCATAAAATACGACTACCGAAATTTACTGTACAAGAAACTGTCGAACGATGCTCTCGAATAACTGGAGATAGAAAGTTCACCGTTTTTAAATTATTGCGGGAGAGAAAGATAGCTGGGCAAGTGGAATCTCCCAAGAAAAGTCCAGGTAGACCAGTAAAAGTCCTTGATGAAGACACCAAAAGTGTAATTCAAAGAAAAGTTCACTATTTTTATTTCAAAAAAGAAATACCCACCTTAAATAAGATTTTAATGGAGCTTGGCCAGGATGACAGTATTCCGTTAATAACTAAAAAACTTTTGTGGATCACTTTGAGAAATTTGAATTTGGATTTTGGTTTTCTTGCGACGAAAATACTTAAGAAGTATGAAGCAGTACAGAACAGAGCAGAAGAAAATCTTTTATCTTGATAAGATGTGGATTATTGAAGGAACAGTACTAAAAATGTAACAAGACAAAAATATAACCAGTGCTCGCCGAGTTTTCATGGAAGGTCTGTATAAAGGCGCCTTCAGGTAAAGGGAAAAGACTAATAATCATCCATATTGGAAGCGCAGAGGTATTTTTAAAAGAAAGTTTGCTAACGTTTCAGTAGTGCCATACGGGAGATTACCACGAAGACATGGATTCGGATGTTTTTCAAAACTATTTTGATGAAATGATAAAATATCTTCCGGCTGATTCAGTAGTAAAGTATAAATCAGCTAAGAAAAGGCCAGACGCGTCATAACTGACAAAATCCGCAATAATTTCCTTCTCTCTTAGGCCCATCCCATTTATGTGACTGGCGTTTTTTAGGATTGTTTGGTATTTTTAATATAGAAATGCAAGTGCTAAATAGACTGGCAAAGCTGCACTACTGCCTCATGGTCTAAATGAGAATTCGAAGGAAAATCGTCGCGTAACCATGGATCTCTTACCATTGCGAGTCCCTCTTCGATGTTGCCAAGCCTTTACTTGGGAAAGAAAGTACGGTAATATAAATAATTTGACAAATCGTAATCTAAAAATGGTATCAAAAAATTGTTAAGCCGGGTCTAAATCTCACCTAAATTATTCTGTTGCGTAGCATTCGGCAACATGTCTTGCGATTTGTGTCAAGTGTAGACGTAGTGATGCGCACATTTTATCACACGCTATCCGACAGTTGTCGGTTTTTCAACGAGCATCAAAGGATTTGCGGCACATAGTGATGTATATGTGAACGTACTAACTGCAGTCATGCAAATTGATGGAGGGAATTTACTATTTATTCCAAATTTGGTTTTTCTTGCTCTGTGTTGTACTTCTTTTTGTGTTTTCAGTACCTCTTTTAATGTTTTTCTTATTTATACGATTTCTATTCGTGTAGTGAATTAATAAACAATGTCTATTACGTTCTTAATTTATTTAAATATTATACACTACACTAACTTCAAATAAATTATTTGAATTCTTCGATTATATTATATAATTCATTCTGTTCACAATGACTATTTATTTTAAACTAAACTTTTATGCTTAAACTTTTTATATATCCCAAAATAATTCTAAGAATTTCTAGTAAATAAAGAAATAAAACAAATGAATAAATATACTTTCTAGAAATTATTCAAAAGAAACAACGTAAATAAATCGCCTGTTAAAATAAAAAGTAATATTGACTGAATATATCGACTGAATTAAAATTGAGTGCTGTAGCCTTCAGCAACCTTTAAAGGCAACTTATATTGAATTGAACGATTTTTTCTCATGCTAGCTTGCGAACACTGGAACAAGGTGTTCTACATAATTATGAGACACATTGAGGAGATAATGCTGCGTGAAAATGTATTATTTCTCTTCATGACAACCCTTTTGCAACGTGTATAAACAGTAGATTTTAATCAGTATCATAGCTTTTAAATTTAAGCTTCTCTCACTAATCATATAAAATCTGTATGATTTTTATACCAAAAAATTATCACAATCAAAAGAATTAAATAGCGACGGTTCAGTAGATAATTTCGTTTCCATATTGAGAAGCATAGCGCAATACATCGGTGATAAAAGATGCTAGCATTAATAAATTTTAATAACAACAAACTATTTCAAACTGCTTCGAACTATAAATCACGAGTCTGTGTACTACAAGCTATTATATATTTGCATAGATTTTACTGGTACAACATTGAAGATACCGGTGTTATAAAAATATGTGGTATAATTCATTATACAGGTTACGAACATTTAAAAAAATGTTTTACTGATTCTAAATTTTTTTATTTTTTTTATTGTCTCAAATCATTATGATAATAATAATAATGCGCAGCAAATAAGCGTCCAATCAATTATTTTTTCGATATAACACATCGATTATTTACTGATATCTACATGGAGTTTAGACTATTTAAGTAAAGATCCAACATATCAAGAAAGGCATTTTCATAAAAGGATATTCGCAACTATCCAACGGAGACAACGTACAGACGATGGAAAACGGAGAAACTAACAAATACCTGAGATTTCAGCAGGATATTTGGCTACTAGTAGGCAAAAGCTAAAATTTAGGATCAATACATAAAATGAGTAAAATTATTTAAGAGGTCCGAAGTAAAAACAGGCAAATCAGTCCAGGCAATCAATACTTAAATCACGACTGTTTTGACGTACTCTTTTGAAATCATGAAATGGACAAAAACAGTTCTAAAAGGAACTTAGAGATTACCACGAACAATGATAATGAAGAACAGTAACTACAATCCGAAGTCATCTACTATTAGAACATCTCATCGAAAAGAGGGTGGAAAAGGCTTGATGAATCTTGTCATCCTACTCTATCGACAGGTAATGAAACTACGCGAATTATTGTACAGGAAATCAAAAACCTCAGCCCTACATCGGAATATATTCAAGGCGAAACGTTGCCTCACGAGAATCTGACTTCAAATCAGTATTAGACATTGTGAAGCTGGAACAATGGTCACAAAAGGAATCACCACTATCTCGACTAGCCTCATATTGACAAAGGAGCTTCAAACTGAAGACTTACTAGTGGATCTTCGTTTCTAGTGAAATAAGGATTTATGATGGCTATCTAGAATCAAGTTACACTAATAACTATATTAAGAATTGGGATTACCAATAAACAACTTTGCCTACAACCATATAGATGCCTAATATTTTGATACTTTGTAACCGTGATTGGTGAATGATACCTGCTCTATGCTATGTAGAGCAGGGCTTCTTAAACTGTGGGTCGCGAACCCCCTGGGGGTTGGTTGGCAGCCCAAATTTTAAGTAAAAGTACAACAGATGTCCTTCTTCATTTATTCAGAACAGATATTAATACATATTTTCATAATGCAGGTGCAATTGTATGTATAAAGAATTTTGAGGGTACCGTATTTCTGAATGTTTTCGCACATTTGTTCTTAACTTTTCAACTCTGTGTCACCGTTTACTGTTATGAGATATATAGAATAATTGTAGATAAGTATAATTTTGAATATGCCTCTTTCTGTTTCTCCTTTTAATTTTGTTAGTACATAACTTCTTCTTCCATTGATGTATTTTTTATAGATTATCTTCTAATGCAGAAGATCAAAATTCATTATTTTCATTACTAAAGTGGAGTTTATCACTTCACTATATCATATTCCTTTTTTTTTTTCGTGTTTAAAACTCATCGGATTGATTCCTTAATAACATATATAGCTGTCATAAAAACTCCCGATCTCATTTTTTACATTGCTGACTTGCTGTACTATTATGACAAAAACTTTTTGTAAATTACTGACATCCAACCCAATTTTACTTTAAAAATTTTTAATTGTTAAACAAGATATTTTCTAAAACGACTCATTTCTCCAATAATTCACTTTATTTTCATCAATTTTCCTGATTTTCATGTCTTTTCTTATTTCACCTCATAACTTTCACAGTATGAAATGTATCTTAAATATTCATATTATTACAACAATTCATGCGTTTAAAAAAAAGTAAAGAAACGTAAAGGTGATAGGAAGCTTTTGTTTTTTTATAAACATCGCTAGAGTGTAGATTTTTTAACGATATATAATTTGTTTCGATATCTTTTTGCTAACCAGAGTTGTAATTGGACCATTTCGACAAAATTCCAAGTTGCATTATTTGCGAAATTTATCAATGCAAAGGTGAAAACAATGTAACGGCTTTTTATGCTAGTTACTGTGCAGCTAGATTTTTTTTTTCATTCTCGCTCAACCATAATCGCTGGAAGTTAAATTGGCAACCCAAATTTTAAGTACAACAGATGTTCTTTATTAATAGAGAACAGATATTAATACATACTTCCATAATGCAGGTGCTACAGCTGAATTTGTTTTAATTTTTAATGATTAATTTGATATTTTTAACTCTCGTATTAGATTGGCAAAATAAATATTTTAAAAACCACTTAGTTTAACAACAAAATATATAATTGAATCAATTTATTATTTTTAAAACTACCTTAATAAATATATTTCGAAATATTTCATTTTCTTTGAAACTGGATTTAATGGAATCATATGTTTATATTAATTTTTTAAAACTCAAGTTTTACCTTTTTCATGGCACTTCTATGTTCGAATAATGTCATGTTTGCTTTCAGCTGCGGGAAAACAATAACAAACTGTCGTTAAGTTTCATCATCTTCTGTGTATGATGAAGCAGATGATTCAGGATACTCGAATAATATATATCGACTCTGGAATAAAAGTTTATCTTCTAAAATGTATACAACCAAACTTTTTATTTTTAGGCTTCCATTCCAGGCAGCACTAATGAAATTTTTAAAAGAATGCTGAAAACAAGAAGTAAAGAAAAGTATTCTCTAGAGTTAAGGTCGTTTGCTGTAACCTTAAGTTTAACCAATAGCATATAATCAATTCCATTCCAAAATGATATCAAAGTGCGGAGCAAAGAAGCTTTAAGTGCTCTAAACACAATAGCTAAAGAATTTTGTGACAGGGAAATTGTATGCAATTTGATTTGGGATGAAATTTGCAACAAGAAGACAGATTGACTGGAGAGGAAAAAAATTTACAGGATATGTCAACATTGGAACAAACGTGAATACTGATGAATTACCCGAAGCAAAAGATCTGTTGGGTACTTCTTTTTGAAAGGACTTTGTGGTAGCGAAAAAGCTAATTTGGTAAAAAAGTGCCGCGAATTTATGCGTGAAAGTTGGGTAAAAGTTTTGTCAATTATATTTGATGATGCCATGGCCAATTGGCAAAGGGTTAAGTCTTTAGGGGCAGATTTTTCAAATTTTAATTCCTTAAAAATATTTTTTAACCATCCTATCACCCAAGCAACTTCACGTTAATGAAGGTTGGGGACAAGAATTAAAACAAGTCTTACTTTTCATGAAAAGGAAAAAATGAAAGTTAAATTGGCAACCCAAATTTTAAGTACAACAGATATTCTTTATTAATAGAGAACAGATATTAATACATACTTCCATAATGGAGGTGCTACAGCTGAATTTGTTTTAATTTTTAATGATTAATTTGATATTTTTAACTCTCGTATTAGATTGGCAAAATAAATATTTTAAAAACCACTTAGTTTAACAACAATTCTCAATTTAACTCAATTTTTACCTTTTTCATGGCACTTCTATGTTCGAATAATGTCATGTTTGCTTTCAGCTGCGGGAAAACAATAACAAACTGTCGTTAAGTTTCATCATCTTCTGTGTATGATGAAGCAGATGATTCAGGATACTCGAATAATATATATCGACTCTGGAATAAAATTTAAATACATGGAGATGTGGAATTCGGTGAAGAATATAAAGATAAAATCATTACTCGAATGATGAAAGATTATGAGGAAAGCAGAAGTGAAAGTAATGTGAAGAACAGCCATGATGAGGAAAATGGAGCTGAGAACAAAAAAACAAGAAACAAAAAAGTCAGAAGTGTAAATGAAGACAACAAGGAACAAGAAATAAGGTAATCAAAAAGAGAAAATTATGCCCCATCGCGTCATTTCACAACAAAAACAATCATAATTCATCAAGAAGCTCAAACAATCTTGACAGCACTTTCATCCATTTTATCGCACAGAATGGCAAAAAGTCGGGATTGCTTAGAGCGTGACTTATGAAAATTACAACTTTCACTTCATAGCACGCGCACCATCAGTCGTCAGTCCAATCCTTTTTGTCCGTTTTATTTCGTTATCTGTAATTGAATCATCGATATATTTAAAAATCTTTTTGGTCAATGATCTCAGTAGTTCGAGAATCACTAATTCCATTTGTTGTATCTTCTGCTACTTTTTCCTTTATTTTCTTCTTAAATTTCTGTAACTGATGTCTTCTAAATCTATATGGAACTTTATATCGTCATTTTCTGATTCTACTTCATTTCGATTGTTTTTTTTTTCAACAGATCACCAGATTCACCATTTTCCTACGGAAAAATTTAGAAACTTGTATATTTAAAGTTGATTTTGGTCAAGTGGCCAATGGGATGACAATATGTAATAAAGAATACAAATAGAAGCTAAATGTTCCAGTTAGATTTTGGTATAAGAGTGTTTTAAAACTTTAACCTGGAATGATAGAGACTCTAAATATTCACTCTTCTGAGAAGTTATCCGACTGATCAATGACCTTTTCGACTCTATCAATGTATTTTTTGTCACAATCTGAATAATGAATCTGCCAAAGCTTTGGCAGCTGAAAAAAAACTACAAACTACCTTTTAGAAAGAACATATATTGCCCAAAATGATCAATATATTAATGAGAAAACTGATTTAAATAATCTTAGTGTAATTTATGCATATCTTTCAAATTTTTAAAAAGCATATTCTATAAAAATTCAACGCCACTAACAACTAACTAACCTCACCTAACCTATAAATTTAAACTTCACTTATAACGACCTAATCTATGAAATTTATTGTCATTTCCATTCGAACCTTTAAATATTCAGCTATTGAAACTTAATGTTATCCATAAATTTACCAATCAATATTCAACATCATTCACTACAATTTATCTTTATCTAACCTAGAAAAATTCAACGTCATTCATTCAAATTCATAATTCATAACCAATAAAAAATATATGAAAATTTCCTCTTATTTTTTAGTCCTTTTGATATATCCAAATGTTCTTCATTTTAGGTCTCTTCTGTTTCAAAATTAGTTTTTTTGATAGTTTTTAAAAGAAAGATAAATTTTGACGTTTCACCTTTTCTTTAAGTCAATAAAAATATGATATTTACACTGACAATTTGCTTATTTATATTGATTTATAAATCACATTCATCATGAATATCAAAATAAGTATAAAATCAACTTAGAGCTTTGTTCTAATAAGAAGAATTAATTTTTCCTTGGTTTCCACATCTTAAATATATTAAATTTATTAGAATTTACAAAATAGAGCTATAAATTTTAATTAAATTATTTACACCTCTTTTATCATCTATAGCTTTTTCGTTTGTATGAATGTAAACCATTTCTAAAAATTCTCTTTTCGTGTATTAGATTCAGTTTCAAGAATTTTTGAATCTCTATAATTGAATTTATCTTTTTTTTGATATTTCATTGTTCGTTAATGTAGTTCTATTTTTTTATCGTATTGATGACCTCTTAGTTTATTCTCTAAATACTTACATGTTTGCCCTATATAGACAGCGTCACAATTAGTACCAGGCACTTGATACGTATATAATATTACTTCTTTTGTTTTTTGGTGTTTTCGATTTCAATTTAGTGAAATATTTGGTTATGTTAGTAATGTATTATGTCCTTTACGACTAATAATATCATATTGAAATAAATCGATAATTGTTGAGAAAGTCTTTGTACATATGGTAAAGAAAAATGTTTTATGTTTTGTTGTTTCGTTTCTGTTTTGTTTTTAAATTGATTGTAATATCTGTTTATACTTTTCTTGAATATGTTATTTATCATTTTTTCCGGATAATTATTATCCTTCAATGAAGTTTTTGCTTTTTGAATAGCTAAGCATCTAAATTCAGGATCTGATAGTTGGGTAGATCTATCAGCTAAACTTATTATCACTGATCTATTTTGTGACATAGGATAACAGGAATTGAAGTTTAAATATCTTGAGGATCATGTTGGTTTCGTATACCATTCTGTTCTAATGTTATTGTTAATTTTATATAATGTGACATCAAGAAAATTGATTTCATTATTTTGCTCAACCTCGATTGTGAATTTTTTATTTATGTTTTCAATTTGATTCTTTGGTCCAGCATGAAAAGTTAATTTTTTTTATTAGAACAAAGTTCTAAGTTGATTTTATCCTTATTTTGATATTCATGATGAAGGTGATCTATAGATCTATATAAATAAGCAAATTGTCAGTGTCTATATCATATTTTGATAGAGTTAAAAAAAGCTGAAACCTCAAAATTTATCTTTTTTTCTCAAAATTTTAAAACAGAAGAGACTTAAATTGAAGATCATTTAGATGCATTAATATAAATCAAAAGGACTAAGAAATAAGAAATTAATGATTAAAAACTTTGACAAGCTTTGATAATATCAAAAATTACCGTCCTTACATCTTAAATATATAGTAGTAGTCAATTAAATTATTTGTATTTTTAATAGAATTTACAAAGTAGTGCTATAAATTTTACCAGTTCCATGAATAAACAAAATATTGCGTTGCCATAGCAACGAACAATACTTATTAGAAGTGTCAGTGTAAATTTTGACGTCAAAAAGATGTCCAACGATATTATGAAAATCGAAATATTGGAGTATCCAGCCATCATTAAGTACCTTTATTTAAAAAGGGTAAGCAGATTTACGAAAATACACTTAATACCGTTGGTTATCAATACCCTTCGTATGCGACCGTGAAAAATTGGACTGCAAGCATCAAAAGAAGTAAATTTTCTATTCGATTGAAGATGATGACCGATCAGAAAGGCCAGCTTCAGTGTCAGTCCCCGAAAATATCGATGCCGTGCATGACATGATATATGAAGCACTGAATATTTCATACGAATGCATTAATCATACAGTTCACGTCAATATGAATATGTGAAAAATTGCTGCAAAATGGATCTCAAATGTTTGAATGTTGACCTAAAGCGTGCAAGGGTAGAAGCATCGCGTTCGATCTGTACTCGATTTGAAAACAATGTAGACTTCTTAAACCGAATTGTTACTATGTTTCAGTTTTTTGGGATTTCCTTGGAGTAATCATGATTTATTTTTTGTATAAGGGTAGAACAATAACTGGAGATTACTTTTCGACATTACTGACCCTCTACTGAAATAAATTAAAGAGAAAAGACCCCGAAAGCTATCCAAAGGTGTTTTGTTTTTGTAGGACGATGCCTCTGCACACAAATCTCATGCTGCCATGCAAAAAATTCATGATTTAGGATTTGAATTACTACCCCTTATTCATCAGATTTGGCTCCGTCCGACTATCATCTTTTTCTTCAAAAGCTTAAAAGGTCGTAAATTTTCTTCCTGTGAGGAGATAATAAAAGCTGTAAAGGTCTGGTTTACAAAGCAAGAAGAAACATTTTTTTTGAAAGGTCTAGGTCTTTTTTTGCAGGCTCGCTGTAATGAACGTATCCAATTGAGAGGAGAATATGTTGAGTAATAAAATATTTGGACATTGAAATTTTGTTGCGTTCTATAGTAGGCTAAGAATTTTTCATAATATAATTACAGGGTAAAAATCTGATTGTCACTCAAATGTATTCATATATTCAAACATTTGAAACTAAGTTGAGGCTGTGGGAAAATTAGGTAAAGAATTAATCTTTAAACCATTTCCCTTATTTAAAATCATTTGGAACTTTGAACCAAAAAATGGGCAGAATATTGCCAACATCTGCAGAATTTGATTACGGAATTTTGAAGACTTTCCCAGTTCATTTACAAATGGAGTTGATAGATCCTCAATCGGAGAGTATTTTGAGAGAAAAACTGTAATGATGTTAAAGTTCTTGCATTTTATACACAATATTTCGAGAGTTTGGATAATTACCGGAATTTAAAAAGCATGCAGCACGCATACTCTGCATGTAGGCACAATTAGTAATGGAAGATCTCGAGGAAATGTCCATTCTTTTTTCGATATGTAGATGATTGCATTACTGTCGTACCAAAGAATCAAATTGAAAACGTAAATAAAAAATTCAACTTATATCATAAAAAAACCTCAATTCACAATCAAAATCCAACAAAATAATAAAATCATTTTTTTTATGTCACATTATATAAAATTAACAATAACATGAAATCAGAATGGTTAAGTTAGGTTAGGTTAGGTATACGAAACCAATTTATTCATCAAGGGGTCTCTGTCGCTAAATAGATTGAACGGATTCAAAAGTACAATTTTGATATCAGCTATCAAAGTACCAACTCAGTATTTAGACGACCGTGCCAGCAAACTGTTCCCTCTGCAACTAAGCTTATCCTGAAGAAGCCGTAGTACCTAAAAATGATTTGGAAATGGAAGGAAGTAGACGGGCGATTAATATGAAGTAAAATATTATATGTATTATCTTCGTATTATTAAGCCAAATTGTTATTTTATATTATATTAAGCTTATCTCTCTCTCTCTTTCCTCTGTCTCTAACCTAGAGTTTGGTTGTTAGTCTGGAGAAGGCCAAGTATCCATCAAAAGAATGAGAAAACTATACGACACTGAAGGGATATAAGAGATCTAAAGTCCATACTAAATCGAGAAAAGGATTATTAATGTCATCTTTCGTATAAGCAAGATCCCAATGGGAAACCGTAAGTAATCGTAATTGTAAGTAATAATAGATGCTACCAAACATGCAGAAAATGCGTGCTGCATGCTTTTATAATTCCGGTAATTATCCAAACTCTTGAAATATTGTGTATAAAATGCAAGAGCGTTATTAACATCAACTTTTTCTTTCAAAATACTGTCCGAATGAATATATATCAACTTCAATTGTTGAAAAATGGAAACCCTCAGGGGCCATCTGATAAGTCTTTAAATATTCTCCAACTACCCTTGACTTATTAGCGGGCGCTCCATCTTAGTGGGAAAAAAGGTATGTCCTCCCGCAACTCTGTCATATTTTGTAATATATTTAGGTATCATTGGGCTGTTAAAATACCATCAAAAATTGTATATACAACACATGGGATATTAAAACCAAATCGGCATGGTTGTCGTGTATTTTTCCTAGTATATATACTACCCAGCCGCTTGTATGGGATTCATGAAACCATATTACCTTTTTTGCAAGATTCTGTTGTTCATTAGTTTTGGTTGAAAATTAATTTCAAAATTCCATCGTTAAAATCGATGGTCAGGATGTAATTATTGGACAATTTTAACCTCATACGGTATAAATTTATGCTTTTTTAATAATTCTTACTCTTTTATGAGGCTCCTACCTCTTCCTCTATTTTTTCAGCACATTTTTGTGATAGTTGATGACTTTTCCAAATTTGTGTGGCTTTATCCAACAAAATCAACCACGACGAAAGAAGTGACATGTTGTCTTGAAAAATAGCGTAAAATATATCACCTCTTTCGAAAATGCGTGCTGCATGCTTTTTTAATTCTGGGTAATTATACAAATTCTTGAAATATTGTATATAAAATTGAATGGATTGATGAAAATTGGAAATTCAATTTAGAAACTGAATTACAAATACTAGAAAAACATAAATCTAATAAAATTGTTCAAACTGTCGTCCATGTTGTCTTATAGATTAACCACATACAGTTTCCATACGCCTTAAGGTATTTAAAGTCATCAAAAGTTGCCTTTGAGAAAGTTTCTGAATGTTTCTTCGGTTGAGGCTTGGAGCTCATCTATATTACTATGCCGATTTGCATAAATCTTATGACCACAAAAAAGTCTATAATACTTAATTCCGATGACCTCAGGCCATCTGATAAGTCTTTAAATATTCTCCAACTACCCTTGACTTATTAGCGGGCGCTCCATCTTAAGGGCGAAAAAGGTATGTCCTCCCGCAATTCTGGCATATTTTGTAATATATTTAGGTATCATTGGGCTGTTAAAATACCATCAAAAATTGTATATACAACTTTAGTGCCCAATACAAAACATGGAATACTAAAACCAAATCGGCATGGTTGTCTTGTATTTTCCCTAGTATATATACTACCCAGCCGCTTGTATGGGATTCATCAGACCATATTACCTTTTTTGCAAAATACAGATGTTCGTTAGTTTTGGTTAAAAATTAATTTCAAAATTCCAATCGTTTAAATCGATGGTCATTATTGGACAATTTTAACCACATACGGTATAAATCTATGCTTTTTTAAAAATTCTTACCTTTTTATTTTTGAGGCTCCTACCTTTTCCTCTATTTTTCCACAGGAACTTTTGGGGTCTTGCTTACACACACACTAAAACATCAATTTCGCCAACCAACATTTTATATGAAATGAAATTTACTGAAGATTAGATAGTGATAGATCAATGTTTTCAGAAAAAAAAAACTACGTTAAAATAGACAGGGTGTTTCATTTGAAAAATATCAAGTATGTTCCCAATCTTAAAAACAGTGTTCTAAAAATATTTTTATTTTCATCTTGTATTTCAGAAACGAAAGTAGTTGAAATATTTCTGTTTGTGATTTTAGAAGTTTTACAAAGAAGTGATATAGGATCGGGAAAAGCGACATGCTTATGTCTTTATTAATATCAGAGATAAACTACAGCCTTAACCAAAATGAGGCACAGTGAACACAAAAAAAACCCTATTCGTTGTACGTATAATTTTTATTTGGACTTTTAATTAAAAAAAACAAACGAATTATTAACACTGAGAATTTATTTGAAATATAAAGCAGACGGATTTGCTCTTAATTCAAATCGGATACTATTTTATCCAGCAATCATAAAATCCTCTTCACCTTTTGTTGGTTAGTAGCTACTTTATTCGAAATGCCAAAAAAATACGCTTATAATATCATAATATCACGTCATTCGAAATTATTTCGACATATTGATGAAAAACTGTAATTACAGTATGTAGGACAAAACAAATTGTACTACCTAATGATGATTGTGTTAAAGCAGCAACTATGGATAGAGAACTTTCGATATCAAGTAATTAAGATTTTTTGTACTAATCAACCAAACCGAAATAATAGAAGTCTTAGTTTTGTTATATTGTACATATACATTTTTGAAATCCTTGTTTTCTGCCTACGCCTCTCTTCCCTTCGATCTTTCCTTGTATTGTCAATTGGGGTATTGTACCGGGTATCCCAATAAGAATGACTCTTGTACATATCTCGGGAACCGTTTATAGTACAGCTTCAGAAAAAATAATTTATAACATAAGTGACCTCGAAAAAACCTGGAAATTAGTTGTAGGTCCACCACTAGGGGGCGTAATTAAATACCAAAAATTATAAAAGGAATAATTTACAAATTTTGCCTAATTAAGATGCATTTAAACTATGATTATCGTCTTCTTCAAGAAATTCAGTGTATATTTGATTTGACAAGTTTTAGTATATTTCTTCAAATAAGAGATGTGGGAAAGCGGGAACTTTATTATGAAAAAACGCCTGTAAGTCCAGCTCTACGTAACTTAGTCTTTTTGAAGAGAGCTCCTTTCTACCAATATAAGAGTTATAATATCGAAACAACCTAATGAGTAACGAATACGCTAGAGGGCGCTATTTATTTTTTCATCTAGTTATCCTGGAAAAATGTTGAATGGAAACATGCAGTTTTAATTAAGGAATTGTCTTTCTTTGTTCCATATTTCCATATATATATATATATATATATATATATATATATATATATATATATATATATATACAATTAATTAAAAACAACCGACATCGATCCATTCTCTAAACAATCAAGATAAAAAAGCAAGCAAGTGTTTAGAACGTTACATCTATGGAATTAAGTATTATGAATTTCTATGATAATTGTTGATGTCTGCAAATTTGATGGAACATCCTCTGCCATGGAAAAATCCAAAAAAGATTCAAAGGCTTGCCATACCAATGGTACTTTCAATTGTACAAGAATTAATATAGAACGACTTATATAATACCATTGTAACTTATTTTTGCTTTGATAAATAATATAAAAAAACATAGGAAAAGTTTTATTAAAACACAATGTATACTCCTCATTTATGTCTATATTACATGAATAATTAATCTTTATATTTACAATTTTCAATATTAAAATAAATACTGTTGCTAAAATTACACATGTCATTGCAAACACATTAATATCATCCTTGACGGCATGCTTGTCCATTGTATTATTCATATTGTAGTCGGTTTAATTCTATTAAGTAGATATTTTGAAGTAGGTGGCAGTCGTCGATTTTTAAGGACAACAAGCACCTTTGCTCCAATTGCTTTATCACTTTAATCTTCTCATAAAAGGAAATATCTTTATTCAGCCCTCGAACACTTTTAGTAAACTCTTCCAATTTGCGTCTATACTATTCTAACGACATTATGATACGAACACACACACATGCTCTCACATTTATTATTAACAAAACTGTAAGCACATTTTCGCACTTTCAAAAGTACCTCTTGAAACAAAAAATAACACTTCCGTTCAACTAGAGCGGTGCACCAAACCCTTTAAATACATTCATCTCGAATTTATTCCCGTTGAGTCGTAATGGTGTTGTCCCATATATGAGCCGAGTGTGAGCACGTAGATCGATAGTTCGAATCCCGCACAGACAAACATTTTTATTATATAAAAAATATCGTCTCCAGAACTTCACCACTTCTTCACCGGATGAGACTATAAACTGGATGGCTACTGTCTATTTCCTCTACTCTCATTGTCCTAATTACTAAGGCACTAGAAAGATTTCTAGACTAGCTTCAAAAAAAGATGCGGACAACAAATCATCCAAGAAATTTTTAGAGAATCATCAGAAAATATTGAAATGGATTCTAGAGTCACAAATTAATTGATCAATGATAATTTGAAAGCGTATACTGGAGTTCCTTCGGGATGGAATTGATGTTAAAACGTATTAGTGTTATATCTAATATTAAATTACCAACATAAAATTATCATTGATGAAAATACGACTCCAAGATACTTTTGAAAGATTAAGTGAACAGTTTGGAATGAGTGTCAGCAATGCTGGTATTATTTTCAATAAGTGGTACAAGCTATTTGTCCGACTGTCGTCGAACGCACTACGAGTATATATATATATATATATATATATATATATATATATATATATATATATATATATATATATATATATATATATATACATTAGCGGCGTTAAGTGGAATCCCCCCATGTTAAAATTGCGGTTAAGGTGACATCAGCGGTAAAGTGGAATCCAATATACAGATGCCAATTTGCAAATCGAAAAAAGATAGTGCATTCGACTTGGAATTTCATCAGCTATCACATAAGGTAAAAATGGGCCGGAGTGCAATTTACACCATATTTGAATGGATTTTAAATTAAAGTTCACAGAGTTTCTGTTGTATGGCTCTGGTATCGCTTATTTGTATATGTAGGATTAAATGAACGGTCAGATTGGCATCCGTGTATATATTGACCATTTAGCGGACACTCTGGCTTCTGTATATCTATATTATTTGCACTCAGGCATCCGCACAACGTTGCCAATTCAACGGTTCATCTTAAAATGAAATATTATCGTTGTAATCATATCAGTTACTAGTATAAATCAAATTTTCCGTCGCACCAATGTTGCTCTTGATAATATTCTGTTTTTTCATCAACTGAGGCAACGTATCAAAACGTTATAAGTAATATGTCGATAATTTTCGTCTGTAAAAAAATCTAAAAATCATCTAATTCCAATAAAAATCTCTCAAGTGTTTATAGAAGATATGAGAATATCAGAAAATAATGGTTTTGGATGTTCATGTAAACGCTTATTGACGAATAATTGTTAATATCTTTTTTCTTCAAGTAATAAAATGAACAAAAATGTTGATTATCCATTTTTGAACAAGTCAATGTGAAAAATTGAGAAAATTCTATTTTGCAAACCGAAGCTAACGTAACCTGACCAGGTGGCCGTGAGCGTGTTACATTATCTATGACATAAAATGTAATAATTAGATACTCAATGAATCAACAAAACAATGATTCGGTTCAGTTAGGTAAAAGTGAATTCTCAATATCATAACATCAAACTCTCCATGATTCAATATGAATCGCTTTGAATAATGAGTGAATCATTAATACAATAAAGACCAGTATATGGCAATCCTTATATCTATCAAAACAGTTTGAAGGATGTCTGATAACTTCATTTCTTGATTAAAATTATTGCTTTTAAGTAATACTTTTTGTTTTATATTAATTATGAATTCTGCTCTCATTTCTTATTACAACAATAATATGAATTTGTGATGTTTTTTGAAAAGATAACCTCGACATCAGGTAATTTAAGTATGCTAAGGAATGTCAACAAACACTGCCCAAAATTGCATTCAAAGATTGTTCAGACATTAATTTAGTACTTTCCGCAAGAAAGTCACCAGCAAAAAATCACCAGCGATTTCATCACTTGAAACATCAATTTTCATATTATTTGAAATATTCATCTCAAGAGTTCCTAATATATTGTTTGCATCCTGTGGTTCATATTTTGTTTCAACTGGTGCTGCTTGTAGCAGCGAGGACTCAAACGTTGACATATCTGATACGGACGAAGGAACATATTCGGATTCTGAAGTAAGAGATGGATCCGATATTGAAACTAAAACCAAATGTTATTTCAACAAGATTGGTAATGATAGAAATAATAATAATAATATTGTTGATGTACTGAGCCAATTTCTCAAAATTTTTTAGAAATACAGTCAATTCTCCAGTCCGAAACTGTTAATTGAATATTGATGCTAATTTTCAGACTGCTCCACGACCACCAGTGATTCTATCTTACTCAGAATGTTTTGAATTTGTTTCATTAAAGTACTCATAAAGTGTGTGTAGGCAACTATTTTTTATTATTTCCAACAGCAAGGTATGTTTTTGAAAAGTGAAATTCTACATGCATCATTCGTGCTAAGTTAGTGTCGAAGTATATTTTTTACAAATGCTAAAAATTCAGCGAAAATATGTTTTCAGTCACAAGAGACGGAAACGTCAACTATCGTCTCCAGTACTTATCCCTCTTATAATATATAGTATTGACGACTTCAAATTATCAATGGAAAAGAAGGAATCGTTTTTATATTGAAAATGCATTTCTGAACTTTTATTTATTAAAAAGGAGATTACAAGTGTGGAAATACCGTGAGATTTAAAAACAATGTATTATTAGTTTGACATTACTCGTTAATCATTTAGATTTGTCTGTAAGTCATTTTGCACTTTCCTGGCTAATACCACGCCGAACATTGAATTACATCCACAACGAAGAGCGTGATGCCGATCGACCGACAATCGAGACAGACATCTCAATGTTTCGCAATTGCAAGGAGAGAGGTATAGCCACCGACTAGTTTCGACCTTGTTATGATCTCATCAGGATGGCATAATACTCTCTCGTCTGGTACCCCTAAACCAGACTGAAAATTACGATGTTACCCTTTGCTTGGATAAAATTCCCACCAATATGAGAGTCCCAAAGAATCAGTTACAGCTTATTGCAATTACAAAGACACGATAAAATTATTCTGAGGAGAGAACTTCTTGCAAAAAATAGCAGCTGTGTTACTCGGTAACGAGTGGACAATTCATGAAAGTAGATATGCGAACAGTCACAAATTTACATTATTTGTTCTACAACAAATTTACATTTCGCAGTCAGACTAGGTGGTCTGTAAACGTAGATGGGAGCATTCCAAGTGGATTCGTAATAGGACCCTATTTTATTGAAAAATCGGCAAATGGATAGAGTTTCAAGTCGTTTACCGCTACTTCTTAAGGCTTATCAATTTCAAAGAAGGAGTTATCCTTTTTCGAAAGTGAAACTCCATTTTTCTTCTTTAAATGGCGTCGAATAGCTTGATGCATTTATATCAGCATATTATGAAAATCAGCTAGACACAGCAAGTATCATTAAGGGCCCTAATCAAATGGTTCATAGGTGGAAGTTTCATAAACAACATTTAAATAGTACAAAAACTATACAGTTCAGAGTTTTTAGGTTTCGGTATAAGTTATGGGCCAATTCAATCTAAAAGAAGAGCCACATTGTTCAAATTTGGCAGAATGAAATACAGGATGACTCAAAAATGTGAAACTGTTGTAGAGAGTTTGTTGTTCTTCTGTACATGTATATACTTTTCAAAACAAGGTTCGAGTTTTATCAAATCTTTAAGTTGGAGTGGGCCTAAAAACCTTTATCTACGACAGAATATTTGGGTTGTGCGTTTCAAAGTACAGAAAATGGTGACCTGCATACGACTTTCACGAGGAACTAGTGGAATACCGTATATGGAATATGAAAAAATATTTCTTGTTACGATGGCAAATAGCAACAAATTGAAATCTAAGATACAAAATGTCTCATGTGAAAAATTCAACTTTGTTCTAATAAGACGTTATTGAACAATTGTAATCAATTTCAAAACATGCTAAATTTGTATTCAAATACATTCAAAAAAATTGAAAATGAACAGCTGTTCAAAAATTGAATATATTGATAGAGTTAAGAATATTTATTTAATCAGATTTTAAAAGCTGAAACAAAATTTTATGGTACAAGAGAATATATTTGTTAACTGTTGAATACCAAAAATCATAAAATCGTTTCTCATCTCTTTGAATAATGAAAATTAGATAAAGTACTGAAATAAAAGAATAAAACAAAGGAATTCTTCAAGGGATTTAATGAAAAGGAATGTTTCAACAACAGCTAATATTCAGGTCGAGGATCATGCTCGCCAATGGTATTTTATCCATTTTATCCCAAGCATGCTCTATGGCATTCCCATCTCTTTTGAAATCACTCAATCTGGATGTGGTCTCGCATATCATTATTAAAGAACTACCCATCTTTGTATTAGCATCACGGATTCTTCTTTCATCTTTAAGATCAATAAACCAATGAAAATTCTTCTTCCTACGATTTTTTAAGCATAACGAAGATTTGCAGTTGGATAACTATCATCAATATTGTTTGTTTGGGTCCTTTTTCGTCTGTCTGTGTTTAGCCCGCTTGTAATAGCCCGAGGAGACTCTTTAATAGTTATTTTTTTCTTAGTATTATCAAAATCAGCCAAAAAATTTGTTCAGCTATTCAATATTTTTATAAAATAAAAAAATAAAAATAAGCAATTCTGGATGCAGGTTGCTTATCATAGATCACAAAAATGGAATAGAGAAATTTCCAAAAAACAGCACCAAAATAAAACTAACGTTTATTCTGAGACATCGACAACAGAAGGGTTTCTGTGATCTACCATATTGGTGACTCTGAAATAATGTCCAGTTTTTTAGTTTTTTAATCAGCTCTTAAATGTTCGGAGAGTTTTGAATGTTGCTTCGAATAGTCAGTAAAAAATTAGATTTGAATTGGCACCTTTTGCTTATAAGCTTCAATACGGATCTCTGAATATGATCACAATTTTAAACTAAAATGGTTAATTTTTTGGTTCGTCCCAAACATACTTGCGACTTGTAGCGATACGTTCGAATAAATAATAATCAAATTATGCTCAAACAACTCATAGAAATGGATATATGTAAATTAAGACCAAGAAAGCAAAATGCATTTAAATCACCATACACTTTGGCGTAACCAATACGTTGATTCTAAATATATTTTTTAAGATGCCACTTCCTCCGTTACAAGTATAACATTCATATACGGCCATCAAATCTACAGAATGAAAGTTATTTAATAAACTCAAATATATCTATTTCAACGTTGCCAAATTATCAAGCTGCTAACCTGTCCGTTGAATATATTTTGCAAATATACATTGGTGTATATTGAAGGATTCCTGGCTATACCGTAAAAGTACCGACGCCAATTTGACCGCTGAATCTATATATATATATTTATATATATATTTATATATATATTATATATATATATATATTTATATATATATATAAATATATATATATACATATATATATATATATATATATATATATATATATATATATATAGAGAGAGAGAGAGAGAGAGAGAGAAGATTAATAACATTACTGTCTGCTTTGTTTGTACAAATTTTAATAGTTTTGAAAATATACTTTTAGTCCAAAATATTAAACTTTCTTTAATGAGAGCTAGGATCAGCAACACAAAAGATCTTCTTTTATACCTGTCAATAACATTTGTAGTTGCATTTGTGCGTTACACTTCAAGTTAATTTTACCTTTTGCTAAAAACGCATCCAATGATTTTCGACTGGAGGGACATTTTACTTCAATAATGGCATTTCCAGTCATTCCATCAGAAGATGCTGCATTCTTAATTCTTGCTCAAGAACTTGGATTACGTTTTTTTCCAATTCATTGCCTCGTGTCATAGTACTTGTCTCATGAATTTTACTCGCACCAACAATTTGATGAACTAGTTAACCATTGTCAGTTTTACAATGAGCAGATTCCTAAAACTTTGATGCAGTAATACTTCCATAATTAAGTTCACGCAAAATTAGACATTCACTTTGTTGCTTATTTACATAAAGTTTCTTTTTATAAACTTTTTCAATTCTAAATCAAAGTTCAATTGCTCAATTTGCGACTTTATTTGTTTATTATTGACAAATTGAATCACCTCTTTCGAAAAATATACTATTATCCTGAAAATTTTCAGAAGCAGTAGCAGAGGTTTTTTTTGATCATTTGTTCACCATTAATATACTTTACAACTGTATCAATGCTTGATAATAGAGATGTTTTCCAATAGCAAGCTACTTCAGTTTGTGTCGGATCTTCACTTCTGTGATAAATACACATAAGTAATGCTAATGCATGTGTAACCATCTGTACAAACTATATAGAAGATTATTATTGTTTGTAACATCAAATAACTTGATTTTGATTCAAGTATACATTACCTGCTGAAGCTACACAATCATGGCATTGTACAACCTGAATTTGTCTTGACTTTTCATTAATAGTTAAGTAACAGAATAAGCTTTACCCCATTCTTACGACAAAGTTGAATATAACCTAGCTTTGTCGCCGTAACCCCCACGTGATGATCTACAATTGATGCAATAATTTATTATATTTAATATAACGGAGATGAAATACTTGAATATTTTCAATCAATAATAAACTTACCTTGATGCCTTGGCACCTCGAAGTTCAATAGAATTGAACCGAACGTCATTTTTTAAAATTTTAGTTATCATAAATATATAAACATCAGGAATATTGTCAGATTTTGCCTTTATAAATCCTTTGTCACATATAGCTAATCTAAATTAAGTAAATAATGGTTTTCTAGCAGTAAATATTATTGTTAAGTCATGTGTTATAGCCGTAAACACTGTTCTGTTATGAAATAGCTTTAACATTATGACGTCACAACTATAGTGACCAATTGTGACGCGTTCATAGTCACGTGATTTATTTTTAAATTTCATCAATTGTGTATTGTTTATAATTAATTGAAAAAAAAATAGTTTTTAAATTTTTAGTATGAAATATCAATATTATTAATAAAATTTTAAAATATATAAAAAAATGAATAATTTTTTTTTCAAAATACACACAAAATAAAGTAAGAATTGAAATAAGAGAGGAAATGACAATGACGAAAATCATATTAAAGGAGACGAATATTAACAAATTTTAGATACGTACAATTGTGCAAGCAGAGAATTTTAATCATTTTATCGAGTAGTATTAAAAGTGGGTTGTTTGGCTGGGGTACTTCTAATAATACCCAACAAAAATGAGAAATAGATAAACAAACGTATTACCATAATAAATAGTTGGAATAATTACTACATAATTAAATATTTTTTTAGAATCATCCGTGGTATAAACGTGTCAAAAAACACTCAAGAATATTTATTCTTTTTTGTCAGTCCTAAGATTGGAAAATTGTGCGGGAAAATTAAATACTTTAAAATAATATGAGAATTTTTGTAACATATATGTAAATTTTTAATGCGAATTACAATTTTGATTAGTTTTCAGACTTACATTGATCCATAGTGTATAGAGAATATATTAATTTTATCTTTATTCATTTACATGAAAAATGCTCCAGCAGTTGAAGTTTTCTTACTTATATATCACAGTACACCATCTAGCAAGAAGTAGCAACCACAAAAAAGATTTTTGGGATAAAAAATAGTAAAATAGGTAACCAATTTGCTTACTGTCCGATGATATATAGAAAAATTCTTAGCCTACTATAGAACCAAACAAAATTTCAGTGTCAAAATATTTTATTACTCAACATACTACAGCGAACCTGCAACGTCTCTAGAGCTTTAAAAAAATGTTTCTTCTTACTCTGCAAACTAAACCTCCACAGCTTCTATTACATCCTCGTTGGAAGAAAATTTACCTTTTAAACTTTTTTTCAGTTAAGGAAAGAGATGATAGTCAGACGGAGCCAAATCTGGTAAATAGGGGGGGGGTGTTCTAGTAATTCAAATCCTAAATCATGAATTTTTTGCATGGCAACATGAGATTTGTGTGCAGGGGCGTCGTCCTGCAAAAACAAAACAACTTTGGATAGCGTTTCTCTTTAATTTTTTCCCCTAGAGTGGTCAATAATGTCTAATAGTAATCTCCAGTTATTGTTCTACCCTTATCCGAAAAATCAATCATGATTACTTCATGGCTATCCCAAAAAACTGAAGCAAGAACTTTTCCAGCAGATTTTTGGACACGAAACTTCTTAGGTCTTGGAAAACCAGAGTGTCGCCATTCCTTCGATTGTTGCTTTGTTTCTGGATCGAAAAAAAAGAACCGAAGTCTTATCCATGGTAACAATCCGGTTTAAAAAGTCTACATCTTCTACGTTTGCACGCTTTTGGTCAACATTCAAACATCTTCAATGGAATTGGAAATTTACTTCTTTTGAAGCTTGCAGTCCAATTTTTTACGGTTGCATGACTCAAAACATTGCTCAGGGACTAGCACGTCCTCCAACGATAATTGCAGCTATAGTAAAAAACGTATGTGGACGTCAAGTTATTCATTTAACTTGGAAGGAGTTGTGAAAGAAGAAATTTTCTTTGATAGTAAATGAATAATCAGAAGTAAAACATTTGAATCTGCTAGTATATATGTTAATGATTTTAGTCATTTTCAGGACTCATTTTTGGCTTCAATCAAACTTTCTGTAGCGGATGCAATCTCTTTATCTAACCATATAGTTAGATAATATGATAGGAGTTGCGACCGATAGTGGAAATGAAATGTTTAGGTGTATAAATTCTGTAGTAGCATTTCTTAACCGAGATATATCTCAATTATTTGTCATAAAGAGCACATGTAATTTATTTAGTTCATAAAAATCCTGCATACATTGCAAACTCGATAGTTGTCAGTACAAAGTGTCGTCACTACAATTTTAGATCAATATAGGGAATTACAATTATTCTTTACAGATGCAGTATCAAATAACGATCGTCTAGTTGCATAAATAATAACACAAAAATTAAAAGATTCTACAACAGTTATTTTTAAAATTTCTTCTAAATTTTTTAATAAATAATGCAGTCAGAAGCTACTAAATTATCCAAATTATACAAAAATATATTTCAGATACTTATATCTATTTTTGATTGTTTCGTTAAAAGAGATTATTTAAATAATAGACCAAAATCCTTATTACAGTTAGATTCAACTAGTGAACAAATTAAATTTCCTAAAAGATCTTCATTAAAAGAAAATAAAATTATTTAATTTCAAGTTCAAAATATTGCATAGAGGAATATTGCACTTCACTTGACATGCAAGTCTGTTGCCATCGCAACATGGCTGCCACTAACCAAAATTATATACTGAAACACCAACACTCACAATTACACTGTCTGACTCGCATTTCGAAAACCGTAATTACACTGTCTAACAGTCAGACAGTGTAATTGTGTTGGTGCAGTAGTGTAAACAGTGTATTCAGTATGAATATTGCCAACGGTTCCAGAAATTCCAACTTACAAAATTGTTTAAGTAAAAGTAAAGTAAACAAGAAAAAGTGGGTTGGTGCATCACAGGCAATAATTACATCTGCGGCTGCCTTGCTTTTGGAGTATGGAGGCAGAACAAAGCAGCCAGGCGGTGGAGGGCCAGGCCGTGGTTAGATAGAACAAAAAGAAACAATTTAGTTAGAGAGCTAGGTGAAAAAACATTCAAAAATTATTTGAGAATAGATGAAAAAACATTTGAAAAACCCCCGAGAAAAATAAAACATAAGATATCTCAAAAACCCTTGGCAGATCATAAACTCATTGTAACACTAAGATACTTAGCTATAGGGGAAAGTTTTCAAAGCTTGCAGTTTTATTACTGAATTTCAGAGAGCACTATATCTCATTTTATTCCTGTTGTTTTTGTGAAAATTGAATTGAAATGAATTGAAAACATTGCAATAGAGAAGTGAATTGAGTGAAAAATCTAAAGAGTTTTTTTCACTTTACAAGATATTTTTCAAAAATATTAGTTTGCAATAGACACTTCTTCTGTTTTGTTTTTAAAATGTTTGCTTTCTGTTTCTATAATGATATTCAACAACTAAAGCAGAGAGGCTAAAAATTTTCAAGGAATTTGAATTATAACTATAAGAAATGCAAATTATAATATTTTGAATGTGTAGCAGAAGCTGCTTTTGGTATTATTATGTATTATGGTAGACCTAGAAATGAAGCACTCAACATCTGAAAAGTTACAAATTATTTTAATGATTGAATAATGAATAAAATACGTTGGCAATATTGTTTCAATTTCTAGTTTTTCTATTTTTAGTTTCACTTTAAAAAATTGTTACTTACCTTTATAATGTAATATTGTAAATTAGTTTATTCTACTTCTAGTGTAATACCAAATTTTACTTTTAGATTATTAAAGTCTAATGTAATTTTTTTTCAAGGAAAACAAAGCCCATGAATAAAATAGAATATAAATTAGATATACTTTTATTGAATATTAAGTATTATGAGAACTATTGAAAAAAGGAAACTGTAAAATAAATAAAGAGACCAGAAATAAAATATAATTAGAAATGGATAGTAATTCATTTTTTCTTGCTCTCTTTTTGCATCAAATTAAAGGCTAGAAATTTTGCTATTCAAGTCGTCAATTTAATCTTGATTCTCTTATGTATCCATTTCATCTGCAATAAATATGGAAATAAATTATTTGTTGTAAAATAGCAACTGAGAGTTTTCAAGTCTTCGATCAACTACCTATCCCTCTGCTGTTATTGTAGTTTTTGTTCCATTAATTAATTTCACTGACCCAATTTCTAGTGAGTAATAATGGCAGATTAAATGATATGTGGATAATATGAGCAGGGGACAGCCTCTTTTTTAGTACTTTTTTAAAAAACTTACTCTGCAAATAAACGATGCTTTTTAGGCTGATGATGAACTTCTTCACTATTCTTTTTTTTACTTGGCAGCACTGTCACTGCAGAGGTAAATAGATTTGTGATATTTTCTTTTTCTGGTTCCCCTAATCTACTGCCTCTTTTTATTTTGAATGACTTTGGGCCCTACTGAGATGGTGTTTCAGATTATCCTTTTTGGGATAAGCATCCCAAGCTTTCTACATCACTGTACACAATTTCAGGATCAAGGTTCTGCTACAACAAAAGAGAAATTTGAAATACTTCTTATTAAATATTTAAGCTAAAAATTACATACACTTTCTGATATACTTTCAGATGCATCACTATTAATTTTTAGATTTAATTTACCTTTGAACACATTGGATGCTCCTTGATCAGTAAATAGAAGGTCTTTATAAAACCACAACTTTGGCAAGTAAATATTATCAGTAGATGCTTCTAACATCTCACTTTTTCTTATTTTTAGCTTTTCAGCTACAAACTGGATCCTACGACAGTGAACCTTTTTTAACAACCTTCACAGTGAGATTTGTTGAAATTAAATTATTTATTTCCCTGATGATATTCTCAAAAGGCCACAATCTGTTGTTTATATGTAATAAATCTAAAGCAGTTGTGAAGTATAAGTATAGATGTTGTTCTTTGTTATTATTTGTTATATTTATTAATTGTTGTTTACATGTCCGTGATCTTATGCTAGTGGAGCTCTCTTCATACTTTTACAATCCATTTCAGGCCTGCCACAGGTTTAATTTAAGCACACGACTCTCTACTTTACTACTATGATTAATTATGATATATGTAATTATAATATCTGTTTTAATATATAATGAAATCCATTATTTTTGCTATGAATTCAACAGTCTTGAGCCGACTGTCGAGAAAGATGTAAAAAGATAAAGATGTGAAGGCAAAAAAGTAACAGTATTTATGAGAAAATAATATATAGTTTACTTACTTTTTGCAGGATAGTATATCGATAGTAAATCGAACTAAAGTTGGATTCAAAGATTATATACAGGGTTAGATTTACCACGAGATCGAAAAGATATTAGATTACTTCTATGGTCAACTGATCTGACACTGACATTTGGTTGGTTGTTAAGCAAAAAATAACTAGATTTCTCACTAGAATTGCAACTCGTACGCAATAAAAATGGCACAAAACCGAAGTGTTTGATCTTGCCGTATTTGTGATACTTTTATATGGGCAGTTTCTATAAGTGGAAGACTAAGGATTACAGAATGGTAACGATTTTTCTATCCTTCGAGGCTCCAGCTTGATTCTGCGCGCATTCTCAAGCATGGAGTATAGATAAAGTGTCTCGAAAGAGAGAGAAAATGAAAGTTGTCGGCACCGTAACATAGAGACGTTTTTTCATATACCAACTGCCCATAAAGGAGTATTACATATATGCGGAGGATAGAGAAATCGTTGTCATTCTGTCTTCCTTGGTCTTTCACTTATAAAAACTATCCATATAGAAATATTACATATATGTAGAAACTGTCGTATATATATATATATATATACAGTGGCGTGAAAAATAGGGGGATAAAAACCCTGACAGCGTGCCACTGGTTAAATTACTCCAAAGTTTGCTTATGTCAAAATATTACTTTATTAAGGAGCATATTGGTTAGGTTATTTGAATAAGAAATTTTAGGGCGTTTTTGATGTATCGCAAATTTTTGATTTTGATGTAAAATTTTGAACACCCTTTATCTCAGCAAATAGGCCTCAGAAGGGTTTGTATTCCTATATCACATTGAATCATTTATTAAGATCTCTCAGTGACAGAGCGGTCGAATATAGAATATATAATACTTTTGAATGGAGCTAAAACTGAAACAAAGAAACCCGTTCCTCAATTAATAGATTGTTTAATTAGTTACACGACCTAATCTAAGTGATACTAAAATATTAGGATATACTGACTTGGATTTGGCAGGAGATTAGACTAACAGCAAATCTACAACAGGATTTTGATTTAAAATGTTAGAATCCCAAAAAACAATCAACAGTTTTTATTTTTTCAACAGAAGCTGAATATATAGTCCTGACTGTGGCAACTAGAGAAAGTTTTTGTCTTACCAATTTATTCAATGATTTTGCCTTTGCTAAGAGAATCCTCTTATTTTTATTTGTTTTCTTTTGGAAAACACCCAATTTAGCTCAATGCATCTGAAACTTTTCCTTGGTAATAATCAAATCTATTTTGTTGGAGAAAGAAGAATAATTTGGATTCAGACACCACCTACATCTAATACAAAAACTAAAGGTCAGTTGTTTATTATAGAAGGAAATATGAATAGTATCTTGACAATTCACTTTTTTATTAATAATTTTACCAATAAACTGTATAATGTTCCGTTTATAGGATCCATTTGGTTTGGTTTTGTAACGGGTCTGTGGAGGTTCTTCAGGTCCACTCTATCAATCTCAAAAAATATCAATTTTGTATAATGTTTGTATTGTCGTATTGTAGATTTCGTTACTCCTTGGAATTAATCATATACGAGTAGTTTTGATTTTCTTGGCAATATTTTATTTGTTTTCAAAGTTTTCACACTGTAAATTTTAGAAGAGGATTTATATTCAGATGTTCGTTTGATACTTCATGGATTTTAGTTTCGTTGAGAAGTGAATAGAGTTGTAGCCTAGCAACGCCTAAGACATTCGTTCTTTAATAATAATGTAGATCTAGTGCTTTGGGGTAACCTAAGGTGTTTGATTAAAATTAAATGAAATCTTTCGCACATATTGTTAAACTGGAGCAGTCAGGGATGGTAAAGTAAATGATTATTTCATATCATGGAGTGTAGTCAGTGGTGAGTTAAGGTAGGCGTTTTTTTTTCTGTGCATTACCTTAAAATAGATTAGTATGAACGATTTTCAAGGGTTTATCAGGCATGACCATGAATTTTGGTTTGGGCGGAAAACTCATTTATTTACTTATCATATCTCACAAAACTTTATGATGTCTTCAATATACTTTGTCAAATTTTTGTTTGATCTGGTTTATTGTAAGTTGACTAGCAGTCTTTGCAATGGCTCTTGAAGGCTCTGATTATGGTGTTAAAGTTAATGGATACCCGCTGAATAATATTCGCTATGCAGACGATACGGCAATACTCACAGACAACGTACTCGAGTTGCAATTATTCCTTGGGCGAAATAAACAATATTGGGAAATCATATGGCTTAAAAATAAATGCAACAAAAACCAAGTGCATGGCAATAAGCTGAAATGCAATTTGAAGTGCCTAACCACATATAGATAATACGCCTATCGAGCCTATCGAGAAATGGGACCCTCAGCAGAAAATTAAGAGCCGCATTGAACACCCAAGACAGGCATCCATTAATTTTAAACCGATATTGTGTATCCATAATCTCTCCTGTGACCTTCATTATAGAATGGTCAAATATTATGTCTGGTCAATTTTACGGTACCGCATGGAAACATGGTCATTAAAGATATCGTCCATCAATAAAATATAAGCCTTCGAAATGTAGACCCTTCAAAATTGTTGTGTATACCATGGACAGATGAGTGAGGAACAATGATGTACTAAGAAGAGCGGGAACTGAGAGGGAGTTGATCAACTTGATCAAGGTGCGAAAGGTTGGATACTTGGATACCATATAAGGAAAGAGAGGCGTAGGCTGAAAACAATTGTCATGACTACGCAATAAAAAACACTGGACTGGTCGGCAATTGTAGTGTTATCTCTGGTTTCTGTCGTGTTATTACGGTTTACATCATTAATATTTAAGTCACATTGATAATTGAGTAGTTCTATATCATATCTATTTATGTTATAGTCTACTATGTTTGTACGTGTCGTTAATACTAAACTCTGAGGTAGAGGAGTCTGACATAAGTAATATGGCTTCCAAGATACAGATGATGTTAATATGCATTCCTGAATATTCTCCAGGGACGAACTATCTTTATGTTCACCTTTGAAGCTGTGATAGTGAATAAACGCTTGAAAATGACAATAATCTCTAAGAACTCTTTCACTGTACTACTTTTTTATAATCACTTTCATGGATTACAACTTTTACAAGGATTCCAAAATTGTATATGTATAATATAACAAAATTAAGACTAAAGTGTTGTATTATTTCCGTTTGATTGATTTATATAAAAAATCTTAATTACTTCGAAAGTTCTCTATCCATAGTTGCTGCTTTAATACAATCAGCACTATATACAATTTGTTTATATATAATATTATATATAATCATACTGTGATTACAGTTTTTTATCAATATGTCGAAATAATTTCGAATGACGTGATATTATCTTAAACTCTAATTATTCTCAAAGAAATTCCCAAAACTTTATTAATAATCATTCTTGGTGACAACCACATCGTATGAAACTCCACGTGTTCGTATTTTTTTAGCATTTCGAATAAAATAGCTACTAACATATGTACAAATTTATAAAAATAACAACAGACTCAGTCATATTGGCAGTTTTTGTGGAAATAAATAATATTCCTGATCTTTAGATTAACTGTTGATTGATGTTATCATGTCAAAGAAAACATCATATTGAAGATGTAAATTAAATTTATTGCTTATATAAAATGAATTTGCTTATTGAATAACAATCGTTTTCAGGTACCTAAAAATCAAAATATTTGCCCCTTTTTTAAAAAGTACGGATAATCAACAAAAGGAGAAGAGGATTTTATGATTGCTGGATCCAATAGTATCCGATTGGAATTAGGAGCAAATCCGACTGCTTTATATTTCGAATAAATTCTCAGTGTTAATTTGTTTTTTTTTTTTAAATTGAAAGTCCAAATAAAAATTGTCGTACAACGAATTGGGTGTTTTTTTGTGTTCACTGTGCTTCATTTTGGTTGAGACTGCAGTTTATCTCTGATATTAATAAAGATATAAGCATGTCGCTTTTCCTGATCCTATATCACTTTTTTGTAAAACTTTAAAATCACAAAAACAAATATTCTAACTACTTTTGTTTCTGAAATACAAGACGAAAATAAAAATGTTTTTAGAGCACTGTTTTTAAGATTGGGAATATACTTGATATTTTTCAAATGAAACACCCTGTCTATTTTAACGTAGTATTTTTTTCTGAATACATTGATCTATCACTATCTAATCTTCAGTAAATTTCATTTCATATAAAATGTTGGTTGGCGAAATTGATGTTTTAGTGTGTTTGAAGCAAGACCCCAAAAGTTTCTGTGAAAAAATAGAGGAAGAGGTAGGAGCCTCATAAAAGAGTAAGAATTATTAAAAAAGCATAAATTTATACCGTATGAGGTTAAAATTGTCCAATAATGACCATCGATTTAAACGATTGGAATTTTGAAATTAATTTTTTACCAAAACTAATGAACATCTGTATTTTGCAAAAAAGGTTATATGGTCTGATGAATCCCATACAAGCGGCTGGGTAGTATATATACTAGGGAAAATACAAGACAACCATGCCGATTTGGTTTTAGTATTCCATGTTTTGTATTGGGCACTAAAGTTGTATATACAATTTTTGATGGTATTTTAACAGCCCAATGATACCTAAATATATTACAAAATATGCCAGAGTTGCGGGAGGACATACCTTTTTCCCCCCTAAGATGGAGCACCCGCTAAAAAGTCAAGGGTAGTTGGAGAATATTTAAAGATTTATCAGATGGCCACTGAGGTCATCGGAATTAAGTATTATAGACTTTTTTGTGGTCATAAGATTTATGCAAATCGGCATAGTAATATAGATGAGCTCCAAGCCTCAACCGAAGAAGCATTCAGAAACTTTCTCAAAGGCAACCTTTGATGACTTTAAATATCTTAAGGCGTATTGAAACTGTATGTGGTTAATCTATAAGACAACATGGACGACAGTTTGAACAATTTTGAAATTAATTTTTTACCAAAACTAACGAACATCTGTATTTTGCAAAAAAGGTAATATGGTCTGATGAATCCCATACAAGCGGCTGGGTAGTATATATACTAGGGAAAATACAAGACAACCATGCCGATTTGGTTTTAGTATTCCATGTTTTGTATTGGGCACTAAAGTTGTATATACAATTTTTGATGGTATTTTAACAGCCCAATGATACCTAAATATATTACAAAATATGCCAGAATTGCGGGAGGACATACCTTTTTCGCCCTTAAGATGGAGCGCCCGCTAATAAGTCAAGGGTAGTTGGAGAATATTTAAAGACTTATCAGATGGCCTGAGGTCATCGGAATTAAGTATTATAGACTTTTTTGTGGTCATAAGATTTATGCAAATCGGCATAGTAATATAGATGAGCTCCAAGCCTCAACCGAAGAAGCATTCAGAAACTTTCTCAAAGGCAAACTTTGATGACTTTAAATATCTTAAGGCGTATTGAAACTGTATGTGGTTAATCTATAAGACAACATGGACGACAGTTTGAACAATTTTATTAGATTTATGTTTTTCTAGTATTTGTAATTCAGTTTCTAAATTGAATTTCCAATTTTCATCAATCCATTCAATTTTGAAGCTTCACAGCCACCAATTTATTAGCAAATTAAGTTGATAGATCTTCATTCAGACAGTATTTTGAAAGAAAAAGTTGATGATATTAACGCTCTTGTATTTTATATACAATATTTCAAGAATTTGTATAATTACCCAGAATTAAAAAAGCATGCAACGCGCATTTTCGAAAGAGGTGATATATTTTACGCTATTTTCCAAGACAACATGTCACTTCTTTCGTCGTGGTTGATTTTGTTGGATAAAGCCACACAAATTTGGAAAAGTCATCAACTAACACAAAAATGTGCTGATAATTTTGTTGTTCACTTCATTGGTCCTATTTGGTCGACGTAATACGTCTCTAGCGGACCTTCTAGCTTTTGTATAGGATGAAGCATTCATTCTTTCTTTCCTTCCTTTTTATTCCATAATATACAAGGTATACAGTTATTTTTAATCGTTTCTATTTTGTCTTTTAGTCTTGGTATGTAAAATTTCTTGTTTACTACTCCTTGTGTTTTTTTCATTCAAAAATTTCCTATCTAAGGAATTTTATTATTATTTTTTAAGTCTGCATGTTCTTTGGAATGACAAGTAATTTTAATCCATTATCGTATTTATACAATATATCATGCTCTAAATAAAAATCTTCATACTCTTCGGTCAAAATCCTTTTTATCGCCATCTGCCTACCTCGTCTATACTCAATTTCATACTGAAATTCTTCTAGCATCAGGGCCCATCGTGCAACTCCTGTTGTAAGGTCCCTTTTCTCAATGGTTTTTGTGAATACATTATGTATCCTAAAAATTTTACCTTGGTTTTCAACAGTTGGCACTTTTTCTTTTTCATTTCTAGTCCATATTCTGCAGCTGTCTTTAATACAAGTTTTAGTCTTTCTATCCCCTCTTCTTCGTTCGCACCCAAGATGATAACATGTAGTATATAACGTACATTCCAACAGTCAACTCCCTGAAGACATGAGCGATGAATCGTTGGAAAACTGCTGGAATAGTACACATTCCAAATGGACATTTCATAAACTCGTACTGACCAATCGGCATTACAAAAGAAGTATATTTTGTGCTGCTTGCTTCAACAGGTACATGAAAAAATCCATTTTTCAAATCAAGGGTGCTGAATATCCTTGCTCTCTGTAAGCTGTCTAGGACATCTCCAATATGTGGAAGTGGAAATCTATCGCGTATTATATTTTTATTAATTTGCGATAATCGCAACAAATTCTGGTTCGGCAATCCTTTTTTCTCACTAGTACAATAGGACTAGCGAAATCCGAACAACTCGATTTGATTATTCATCTTTTAACCATTCCTATATCTGTCTATCTACTTCTTCTTTTTCGGGTGCCGATAGTCTTCTTGGTCGCTCATAAATCGGTTCTTCGCTTTTCAGAACAATTTTCACCTCATTATTCGTTGTCTTCACTTTGAGTGGTTTGTAGTTTTCTATTAATTTTTTCACTTCCTCCCTCAAAAACCACGTAGAGCCTAACGAGTTTTCCTCGGTTCGCCGTCATAAGAAAAACAAATGTAAAACTTTTATAACTTTGAGTTTTGCATGCGTAATGTTTTGACCAATTCTACTTACAGAACTTAACGTTGTCATGATTAAAATAAAAGATTTATTCTATGCAAAATATATAAATTTTGAAAAAAAAATAGATGAAAATAACTCTTTGTCTTTCGTTTATTAAAACTTAATCCTCTACCTTTCTACTCAGAAGACAAATATGGTATATAAAAAAATATCTCGTTTTTACAGCAAAAGAAAAATCAAAATTATCCTTTGGACTTCGAATCATAAAAGGAATATGAACAGTGTAGTCTTCTTTAAATTAGCAGGTTTGTCGTAACACTTTATTTTGCAATGTTCTGCTATCGCGTACAGCTCTAATGATCAATTTAACAACGGAAAGTTTATTAGAAGAAGAGCAATCACAAATTGAATGTAGTGGAAAAGCCAGTCCTTCATCGAGTGGTTTTGAGGATAACTTTGCGAATGAAGAGGTAAGATGAAAATACCAATTTTAAATATAGTAATTTCTAAATTTCTAAATAGTTCAATTGATTCTTCGCTAAATTGGACATAGATCGCTGATTCTTCACAATTGTAACCAGATTTTGTGAAATTAGGATAAAACAATTGGATTATCTATGGAAACTCTAGTTCGAAATACAATTGGATTAGATAATGTTCGCCAAAAGCTCCGGGATTAGAATGTTCAATGACTTTGTTCAATAACCGTCGATCAGATCCGGGTATTTTAATTTCCATCGATAGTGAATATTCATATCATTATATTTGTAATTTGGACCGTAAATAAAGTGAATTCGACTTATATTTTGGATTGATTGATGTCTTATGCCTAGTTATTTTCAAAGTAAAACTATTTATATGATGTTTCTGTTTGCCATTGAATACGAAAATTGTTCAGTAAATGGGAAAGTTTTGAAATTAAGAAAAGTTACTTCACACACTGACGCTAAATATCCATAGGCTTCTTCAAGATTTTTGCCAACAAAAACCGTTTCGCAGATTGTACCTCAATTAAGCTTATTCCAATTATTAAATGATGGTTTCATGTTGTGTCCAAAACGTATGATATAGAAGATGAAATTATAGATGCAACTGGGAGTTGTTTCGTCCAAGGAAATTTTATAGTATATCTAGCTTCAAAATTCGCGCTGAAGTGAATCGAATCGAAAAAAGTCTAGAGTTTTTCACAATAATGGCAGATGAAAATGAGTGGAATAATTAAGACAGTCCAAACCGGAATTTCCAAGATGTAACCTCTTGCAGTGTACAGCAACTTTCCATATCTCCGATTGAATTGAGCCAGGTAAATATAGTTTTCAAAGACACTGTGTAAAACAAGGTGTATAGAAATGCTCGAAGCAGTGACCTTAATGAAACAACTTCCTGCATTCCCCTCTCTTCTAGAAGCTCTTGATAGTTCAACAGAAGGTAGAGGAAGTAATGAATGTGCTTTTCTGCACTCTATTCTGTCGTAAGAGTTCTCATTCAGTGTCTTAGTTCTGTCTGAGAAACTTGGAATAACTTTACCTTCAATTCCAAGCAGAGTACATAGATATGCACATAGCTTCTTAACTCAGATACAGAGAATTCAGGGAAAACGAGTCAACAGTTGTCCATACTTTTATCCGTTACATCCACAACTTTTCTTGAAATAGGTGTTCAGTAGAAATTGAAAATCAAGTACTCGTCTGCTCCCGATTTTTCCAGGTTGGTTTTCACATTTTCCCAGTCGAAATTTGGTCAATTTACTATCACTCTTCTATATGATGAATATTAATTTTAGAAAATACAAGAATCAAATTTTTTTAGTTTAAGTAATTCTTCGCTTACTGCTGTTTTTATTTTCTATTCTTTTTACGATCCACAACAATATTCTAAAAAAATTTTGAGAATCTTTGATTTGTGCATCGAAATTACGCGAAAAAAATTGCTATTTTCAAGTTGTTTTATTGGAATTTATTGAAAAATAAATAAAATTGATTGACTTGGACATAAGAAAAATTATCGGCTTGATAGTTGAATAATGAATTTAGTCATATTTATGAAATTTTTGTACCAAATGGAATTGGGCATCAAATTGACGGAAAGGGGCATAAAAATGATTGGATCTGCGATCAACTTATTTATATAATTTATTTAAATTTAAAAAATAGGATTTTTTCAACAAACTTTATTGAGAAAATTAACAAATTTTTACAAAAATTAGAACGGAAATTTTTTTAAAAATCACGACACCGCCACTCAAAAGTATTTTTCTGCTATTCCCCTTATACTTCGTCCTCCTTCTCTTCTTCTACTTCTTGCTTCTCCTCTTCTTCTTCTTCTTCGTAGTCTTCGTTTGATTGGATTGCACAGTGACAAATTGACAAGTGTAAAAGAAGCATTAAGAAAACGAATGGTAATACCAATACTGACAACTCCACATCAGATAATACTTCGAATGGCTAATGAAGATGCTAATAGAAAACAAAATGGGGAAAGTGAATCGATTAATAGAGGTAAATATTTAATTACAATAAATATACGTAAAAACTTATGGTATATATGTTGATTGATTGATTGTACAATGAATCGACACTGATTACATACAGACAGCTGCTGATAATTTGTTGAACGAGCATATCAGAAAAGTAAAAGTCCTCATAAGATACTATGAAGATAAGAAGTATATTCACATTGAGAAATCCAAGACATGTACTATTATTACCACACTCACTATTACACTGTCTGACGCCTATTTCGATGTTCTTCGTTAGTCTCTATGTGTTTTGTACAAAACAAAAAAATATTTTCAACAACAGCAAATCATCAATGGATTATTTCTTGAAAAAAAGTTTATCATTACTCATACTGAATTAGAATAACTTTCAGTGGTAGGTTTGATAATTATATTAGTAATTATAATTACTAATCTTGTACTGGATATTGTGGACAATTTAATATTTGGTATCTGTTAAGTAAACCCTAACAAATAATATGCTCCTTCATTATCTTGAAATCGTACTAACTCCTCTAAATATCTCTATTCAATAACAACATTACTAACTAATCGAACCATATGATAGGGAAATATACAAAGCTATTCTTGGATGCTGGGATGGTTTCCGTCTTTAACTTGCTTTTTCTACCGATTAATACGCATAGTCTTGCTCACGCTTGTCTCACTTTGTCGACAGTGTTTTCCACGTGTTAGTTGAAAGTGAGTCTTTGGTCTAGCGTTACGCCTAGTTATTTGGACTTTTTTGTCCAATGTATTTCTTCGTTGTTAATTTTCATTTTCCGGTTGGGTTGGTGGCTCCTTTTTTTCTTGAAGAGAACTGCTTGGATTTTCTCACAATTGACTTGTATTTTCCATGTTTTGCACCATTCGTCAATCTCTTTTGCAGCGTTTTGGATTCGTGATGTTTTTCACCTTAACGCACCTCATTGCTTTTGCGGTGTCGTCCGCGTATAGCGCTGTCAAAGTATTCTCCGTTTTCGAGATGTCTGCTGTGTATATGTTATACAGCGTTGGTGATAGTACCGCTCCTTGCGATATTCCCGCCTGCTGCTCCCCGTCCTCCGATTTTTCGTTTGTAACCTTCACGTTTGAAACTTCCTGTCTTGAGGTACGTGTTCAGGAATTTTATGAGCGATTTTGTGTATCCTGCCTCTTTCATCTTGTAAGGCAAGCTCTCGTGCCATACTCGGTCGAAGGCTTTGCTGGTTAAATGGTAAGTGCCTTGAAAGTTCTTATTTAAAAACAAGTGATAAGACAAAATTCATTTATTAATAATTTATAATAATAAGCATCCCAATGCAAAACTTATTTTTATTAGGCTAGTTTAGAATTTTTAAAAGAAGTTCCTAAGAAGGCAAAACCGAACTGTAAGTACATTGCTGATTATTTGAAATATGGTTTTTGTGGTTAGTGTAAAGATTTTCACAAAAAAAAACATATGTATTTCTTTAAGTACAAAGAAAAAGAATTCTTAAAGTGAAACTCAATAATGCAAACATCAATTTCTGTTGAGAAAAATTAAGAAGCTACAATTGCATCATATCGCCTATCCTTATTGATAGCTAAAAAAGGAACAGAATACTCTGTAGGGTAGAATCTGAAATTTCATTTACTGAAAAGGAAACAAAAAAAAGCTGTCAAATTCACAAATACAGTTTTAAAACAAACTTTTCACTTCAACTTGATGAAAGTACTGAAGTTGCTGACCAGGCTAATCTATTAGCCTTTGTTAGGCTCGATCCCTATTAAAGCATAAAAGAAGAACTGCTTTGTTGCAAGTCTTTATCGTCTAAACCAACAGGAGAAAAGTCTTTTAAATATCTCGATGATTTAATTACAGATAACGAAATAAAACGGACGAAAAGGATTGGACGGACGGCTGATGGTGCTCGTGATATGAACTGAAGGTTGTAACTTTCATTAAGTCGCGGCCGAATCAATCCCGACTTTTTAACATTCTGTGCGATTAAATGAATGAAAGTGCTGTCAATATTTTTTGAGTTTGTTAATGAATTATGATTGTTTTTATTGTAAAACGACGCGATGGGGTATAATTTTGTCTTTTTGAATTCCTTATTTCTCGTTCTTTCTTTCTTCATTTTTTCTGTTTCTTGTTTTTTGTTTTCAGCATCATTTTTCTCATCATGGCTCTTATTAATCATTATCCTCGTTAACAACTTATATGTTTGCCTCGTGAAGGCACTAAACGTCGTATCGAAGATTTGTTGGTACATGTCTATAGTAAATTTGTATTCAATTAAAACTAGTATTTGATATTATTTCATTCAAACGTTCTATGCTAGATAAAACAAAAGCATAAACGAATTCAGTTACATAGCAATGTTGCCTAGCTTATATTTTTTCATAAACATTCTCGCCAAAATTATATTCTTGATCTTTGTTTAGATCAATTGTGGGAAATATTGTCCATTAACCAAATTTATTGAGAACTAGAGCCAGATTCTTATTGATTTTTAATAATATTACGATGTATGAATAAATATTTTTGAAACGGAACATGCATCCAAATAATAAACAAATAAAATGTAAAATTTGACAACATTGAGGTTTACTGTAAGTTGGCTCCAATTATATTCAAACATGCCAGCTGGGTTCATCTTTTTTATTCGTCCAAGGTCAAAGTAAACCAAAGTTTCAAACAAATGAACTTCGGAATTCATTATAATGATAGTAACGGAATTGTTTTCTAGTTGGAAAACTTACTTATGTTTAAGTTTTATACGTCTTGAAGATTAGGTGAATATAGTTTAAGTAATGAAGTAAAGTTTGACTGAAAATGTATATATTTTTTAAATTTTGATTCTTATAGTAGGTAGGTACAATTATTATTCACATTTTCTACACCTTTAACTAAATAATTTGCAATAGCATGTCGTATTCTCTCGTCTGATTTTGCCATCATAATCATCATCTTATTGATGTCATAGTTTTGAACTTAATATACCTTTACGTACTTGTGTATTTGAAAATGCACACGTACACAACACAATGTTTTATGTTGATGAATATGATTTAAACAATCTAAATGCTTTTAAGATGTTGGCAAGTATTTGAATATCTTTTTTAATAACAAGTATAAGCACTACACCAATATTGGAAGTAGTTTACTAATAATTTATTTTTAGGTAAAGGAGCGTGATTTCTTATTTACCAAAATGGCCTCTAATAAAAAAGAATTGTACTCTAAGATATTCACCTATTTAACTATGGTAGCTTAGTCTGAACTGAGCCTATCTATCATTCAGGTCATATTCTTGGAAATTTGTTAAAACAATCCCCTACAACTCTTTTTTTAAAATATTTACCTGTATATAATGATTGATATAATAGGAGCGTTTGGATAGATTCATATGTATGCCTTTAGTAGCTTTGGCCTTATGGCATTGCAAGATAAAGATCATTCAAAGGAACTGTGGTATTTCTGCACAATAAATATGTGATAGAAAAGATCCTCATTAGGTGACTTCCTTTAAAAATCTCAAACTACTCAAACTACAAAAAAATAACTTTTGTAATGTCATGTTTTCATCATTATTTCAAATTATTGTCTTACTTCTTGTTTTTGAAAAAGAACTTTCAAGTCACTTACCATTCCATCACTTTAGTTACTTTGTACAAATTCAACACTATATGCCAATGAAACTAAATGAGTAATGCAGAATTGATATCTCTCTTAATTTGTCTATTATTACCTATAAATTTCATAGCTTTCAAATATTTAGAAGTGTAAGGCTGTGAAAGTGATATCCTAACCATTAACATGTACAAGATTTTGTTGTTGAGTGTAAGAGCTTATTTGAAGAGTATTACATTCATAATTGTATACCTGTGTATCATTGTGCAGAGAGCTCATGACTTCTTATTTGAGTGGAAGAGTTCCTGCGTACGTCTTGTATCTTAATAATGGTAAACAAAAATATCAAGGGTATAGTATATATTACAGGACTGTAGATATTCACCAAGTCCATTTTGTTTCTTTCCTGTGAACACCCTTCTGCTACCAACCGGGACTTGTAGGATCCATCTTCTTTTATTCTCACGACCCATTGAGTATTTCTTTAGTATTTACTTAACTTTTATCTACATAGATCCAAGTGTTGTTCTTCAAGAAGGATTTCTTCTCATTCTCATGGCTTGTATCCACTTCTCTTTCTCTTCCAAGTTTATAGCTTCTTCATATGTAAGCATAACTTCAAAGTCGCAAGGACATTCATTTTGTTCTCCAGCAAATCCAAGGATGTAATCGCCAAATCTCATTGGCGTCCTACGTTCTCTCCTTGGTCATCATTATTTTCTCCCCCGTTCTACTCATCTCTTTTATTTTCTGCATCATTATTTTCTTCCATTTCTTCATCACCTCCATTGTAGAACTCAATAATTTCCATTTCTTGTATCTTGGGTATGTCACTGAAGAAAGTATTTGTTAAGATTAACCATGGTCTGTATATCCAACAAACATTGCTTCTTCACCTCACTCATCCAGTTTCTTCAGAGGACTTACAATTTTTAAGAAAACTCTGTTCAAAAATTCTCTAGTTTTTGATGTTGGGTTTCTTGTTGTACAAAGGCTATAATAAAAAAGTTCAAGACGATGAAAGCGAGCTTAACACCAATAGATATCTGAGTAGATTTCTGGACAGACCTACTAAAACTTTATAATTAGCAGCTAATAGAATTGTTGTGTATCTTAAAGGAACCTTAACCTATACGTTAGTGTATAGAAGGCATCCACAGAATGGGTCTGAACGAAAAAGTACAAGTGGTATGACCAGCTGTCATTGTGGAAATTCAATTTCATGGGTTTCGAAGAAGCAGCCTTGTGTGGCGTCAATCTGATGAAATATTATATATATACTAAACGGTCTAAACATGTAGATTTAAAAATCTATTTTGTAATACTGGTATTTAGAAAAAATCCAAAAACACGTCAATTTATGTTGGAAGGGGCAAGCATTATGGCTTATTTAAACTTATTGGAAAAGCCACCCCCTCACCCCTAGCAGCATCCCCTTTATTTTTTTAAATTACTTTTCATATTTTTTATGTAAAATTTGGATACTCCTCTTTGAGCTGATTTCAAAAATGTATAATACTTGTAGGTTAAAGTGGTTAGTTTATGAGATAAACAATTTTTCTTTTAAGAGCACAAATTTTACTTATTATTTACTTTCACCTTATTTGCCTGTACTAAAATGGGTTGTACAACAGTTCAAACTCTTTAATCTTTTTAACTGTGCTATTTATTATGAAGTTACAATAAGTGTTCAAAATGAGTACCATTCACTTCCATACAATGGAAATGCCTCTCTGACATTGCTTAATACGGCTGGATTTAATTGTCGACATTCATTTTCTATCCTCTCTCGTAAATCATCCAGAGATTCTGGTTGGGTAGCATAAACTTTTGTTTTTAAATACCCCCATAAAAAGAAGTCTAGGGGTGTTAAATCCGGTGACCTAGGTGGCCACTCTATCATCTGCCCCCTTCTACCTATCCAACGAGCGGGGAATGTTTCGTTTAAAAATTGTTGAAATACCCGTAAATCTTCGGAAAGGTTATCATCATTTTCTATTATTGTTGTAATACGTGGGTCAACCCCTTCCCTGAGTAACTCAAGATATGATTCACCATTTAAATTTCCGTTGATAAAGAAAGGTCCGACAATGTGGTCACCTAGGATACCACACCAAACGTTTAACTTTTGGGGATGTTGTGTATGGAATTCACGCATAATATGTGGATCACTTTCAGCCCAATATCTACAATTATGCCTACTTACTAAGCCATTTAATGACCATGAGCATTCATCAGAAAAGCAAATATTGCTTAACAATTGTGGATTGTTATTGATAATTTGCGTCATTGATTCGCAAAACTCTAGACGACGATCAAAATCATCTTCATTCAACTCGTGCACCAACTTAACTTTGTATGGGTGGTACTTGAATTTATGTAGAACTCGGAAAACTGTAAAAGATGAAACACCGATCGCTCTACTTATTGTTGACAACGATTGGGGTTGTTGAGCCTCTAAGCTGACTTGCCCTAAAATTGCCACTTGGATTGCTTCGTTATTTACGAGTCCCTCTCGCTTATGCACTTTATTGCAAACAGACCCTGTTGTGGTAAATTTCTCCATCAGTTGAATTACATACTTATGAGTTGCATGTCTTCCGTCATGTAATTCGTTAAATATTCTTGCAGCAGCTCTATAAACCTACAATTTCAATTCTTTCTTGCAAAAAGTAAACCATTTCAGAGAAACAAAATAAATAATGTATCAAATTACACTATCAATAGTGACTACAAATTCTAGTTGACAATGTCAAACTTTAATAAAAAGTAGAGTTTTTTGTTGTTTGGATTTTTTAAGAGGAATAAATAGCACAGTTAAAAAGATTAAAGAGTTTGAACTATTGTACAACCCATTTTAGTACAGGCAAATAAGGTGAAAGTAAATAATAAGTAAAATTTGTGCTCTTAAAAGAAAAATTGTTTATCTCATAAACTAACCACTTTAACCTACAAGTATTATACATTTTTGAAATCAGCTCAAAGAGGAGTATCCAAATTTTACATAAAAAATATGAAAAGTAATTTAAAAAAATAAAGGGGATGCTGCTAGGGGTGAGGGGGTGGCTTTTCCAGTAAGTTTAAATAAGCCATAATGCTTGCCCCTTCCAAAATAAATTGACGTGTTTTTGGATTTTTTCTAAATACCAGTATTACAAAAGTTATTAAAGGTGGATACTTTTATCTGAAAAGCATGTATATTGATATAGATTATGTTCGAAAGACGATAATCTTTATACATTTACTTAACATGTAGAAAGTATTAAATTTGTTTATTTCAAATAAGCTCTGTGTATATTTGCGGATTTTGGTTCACTTCGTTTGTTTTATATACTGGTATAAAAAACTTGAAATTGTCGTCACTATCGACTGAGGCTCCCCGTAGTGGTAATTCCGAAGCCTGATGTGAGTGTCCTATATTGCGTCGATTATGTGGTGGGAATTAACGACAAATTGATCTCCGCAAATTTTCTAAAAATATATGAAGTTCTCAAGAGCTCAGCGGAGCAGTGTCATTCAAACTATTACTACCCATAGAGGCCCACCCACAGTAAAGAACAGCCCCTTCTGAATTTAAGAAAGTACTTTCGCAGATTCTGGACGGATTGCCGATAGGCCGTGTTAATATTGATGACATGATTTGTAATGATGCCACAGTTTTCTACCTGTTATGACAACGATTCTTGCACCTGCTTGGTTGTGATTTAATCGTTGTTTAATAACAATTAGAATTTATTCAATATTAATTCTCTTACATGGAAGAAGATAGAAGATGAAAATGGTTTTATTTATTATTTTAAGTAAGTATAGATAAGTTTATACAATATTTCTCGATGTAGAAGAAATTATTTGTATTTTCGTATTTCATTATCGAAGTTTGTTGATTCATTCACATTTGAATATAGTTAAATTTACCTGAAAAATGGAAGTGTGGGTTTTTTGTTATCAATTGACTGTAAATAAGAATTGATTCTTAGGTGAAAATAATGCTGTGATTTGAGAAAAATTTTTTCGTACTACCCCTCGTTTCTGCGTTATAGGCATTTAAATTTGCGAAATTAAAACTTATATTTTCTAAATTTTACATCCAAACATTATGAATGTTTAATGAATGATTACGTATGTCTTTGTGGTGAATTTAACGGTATAAATAATTCTACACTAGTATGCTGCTTTTTCAGGGACCACCAGTGGCATATTTACCAAAGGGCCATGGCCCGTGGCGCAAGACAGAAACAAAATACAGAATACGAGTCTACGGGGCGATCGTGATGATGGTATACGCGATGGTCAGCCCATGGCAAGTTAATATCGGTTCTAGAAGGTATAAAATGTGATCCCACGGAAGGCTTTTAAATTGTCTAAAACAATTTAATATAGGTGTTGATGCAAATGTAGGGCTCCAGGAGTCATTCATCACTTTCATAGAAACAAAAGGGGATCTTTTGATGCTTTTGAAGAAGCTTCCTAATATGTGACCAATTGTTGAGGGAGTTCAGAAGACGCAAATATTCTTATGATGCAGTAATCGTTAATTTTGTATTTGTAAGGAAATTGGATACAATATCTGAACTTGCTTTATAATTGGAACAATTCTTGACATGTGAAAACAAAATGATTTTGAGGCAACTTAACCTATTTATTAAAGAAAGAGATTCCATGTAGAAAAATAGCATTACGCATTTTTCTGTTCACATTTGTGCATCACTAAAAATGTAAATATTTGATAAATGGTGTCAATTTTTGAATGGTCTTGTTTCATTATTAAACGATTTTCATTCCTTGATTTATGGGGCGGCTAACCTAATCGGTCCAGGGTGTCAAATTTTAAAATACGCCACTGGGGATAAAAGATAGATAAAAGTATAAAGTATAAAGTATAAAAGATAGCAAAAATTTTTTTCAATAATTGTTGCTTCAAGTCCCAGAATACCCTGTATATGCTGAATAAGTATTAATACATTTTATTAGAGTTGAAAAAGCTGACTAGAAATAAAACGATTCAAAGTATAATTTGAGTGTGACTTTGAAGCATCAAATTTCGATAATCTAGGACGTATATGACGAAATTTATATATAGGGTCGGACGAATTTGTGGCTTAAATAAGAATTTTATGAAAAATTGTCTCAAATTACTTTATTTTGTGTATTTAGTAAGTTATCTAATAGTGTTTGTACATGTTATGTTTATTTCACATGTCTAACAACATCTTTTGCACAATTATTATTTTGATTTCTTTCCAAGTAAAAACTTGAATAACGAATTAGAAAAGAAAATGATAAAATGTTACAAATACTCGATCCTTTTGTACGGAATGAAGGCAGCTACTTTAAATTAAGCAATAATGAAAAAACTGGAAACCCTTGAAATGTTGATATTGAGAAGGATATTACGAATATCATGGATAGATAAAACTGCAAATAAAGAAGTTTTACGCAAAATGACAACACAAAGAGAATTATAGACTACCATAAAATACTACAAATTAGAGTACTGGCTGCGAAACTTAGGGAAGTGGTTTAACTGCGTATCAAACCAATTGTTTAGAGCAGCTTTGAATAAGATTCAAATAGACATGAAGGTCGCCAGCCAGAAGATTATTTTGAGAGTACAGTCTCACATATCCAATTCTTTCTGCAGTACAATAAACCATGTCAAATCTAGGATCTTAATAACAGTAAAATTACTGATCAAGACGATATGTGAATAAACATTTTGTAAACTTTAACAAAAATATTTGCTTTAAATTCAAACACTGTATATTTGAATATGTTTTCTAGTAAATCAACTGGGGTGAGACAATGGGACCATCCAAAATTCAGTGGAATTAAGCAACGCCTCGACGATTGTAACTACGTGATGTACTCATAGGTTTGCTTTGAAATTTCGAGTACTGTAGAACGCATTATATAGTAAGTAGTTATTTATGATATTTTCAATTAATTGAGTTCAAAGAAATTATATTTTTTCCCAGATTCGGCGAATTTCTTTAGATAATCGTCACATTATGAGATACTAGGTCATAATAGATCCAAATATATCTTAATCTGACGCGCTTGAATATTTCAAAATGACGAATTTTTTTTTGAACATTATAATATAAATTATATAACATTTTGTTGTTCTTGTTATCTAAGCTTTGCAATCCAGGTCTCTATGACACTCGAGTAATTCCCCATTTAGCATAGTGGGCTTCCCTACCATAATAATCATCATTTTGTTTTAGTGGATAACGTGCCGCTATCAATAGTATCTGGAGTTTTTGAATAACATCGATTTGGTGCTAATGAAGGTTCCCTGTGTCTTGAAAGCTGTGAGCTGGAAGCAGTGCTTTCCGACAACATTTATTTTGCCTCGAACAAGAAAAATCTTACAAACATCGACGTTGTTTTCACTGCTGAACTAATACTCAATTTCGATATCGATAACAAATTAAATAGAGTAAATTTAGCATTACAACGAAATTATTCTCTAAGAAAATTAATATGTGGCTGATTTTTCTTATCCAGTACGCTAGGAATGTGGAAACTGAAGGACATAACTTTTTGTTTATATCATTCTCCACACTTTTCTCATTTGGCGAAAAAACTAATGCCCGCATGAAGAATATTTAGAAGAAATTGTAGATATTAGAAAAACGTACAAAGCTAGTTATCTATCAAGTCGCAAAATTAGAAAAACAGCTTAATCTAAGCTTTTAGTTTTTTTGCAATTAAAAATTTTATATTATAGTTCGAATGTTGTAAATTTCGAATTTCGAATAGTTACAAGAAAAATAGTTTGAAAAAGTTTGGTATTTTTTATTTCAGGGTCAGAAAAGGAAAGTTATGTCGACTGAACTGACATTGGCTTTTAGCAATTTTCTGTTCATAATAACTGCATAACTCGTCAAAGATTACAGTCTTTTTTATTAAAAATAATCGAAATTACTAAATATCTATACGAATATGCAAGCTATGGTTGAAAGTTGATGAATATATATCAGTGGAAAATTGTTTTCTAAACTTAAGTTTAATACATTCAGTACGAGGATGGTTGTAGAAGTACCTAACCTAACTTAGAGATGGCTGTCGTTGCTTCGAAAATACCAGTATTAGAAAAAACACAATGTATACAGCGTATGTTTCAAGCTTGAAGACGCCACGTTGTTTAGTACTTATTTAGCAATCAATAGTGGATGCTTTCGGTCAATTTGTAAACATGGAAACCATCGGTCATTGTTTTGTGATGTTACCAACAGTAAAATATTGGGTAGCAGAGTTTAAACGAGGCTTTACGACCTACGATGACCAGCATCGCAGTGGTCGACCAAATGAGGTGACAACTCCAGAAATGTAGAAGAAAATCCACTGGATGATCGTCGATTGAAAGTGCGCGAGCTAGCAGACATAGTAGTCATTGCAAAAAGTGTGGTACACTCCATCGAGTGTTTGGCAATATTTATAATAGAGCAGTTCCATAATCATAGATGGAAAGTGGGTATATCACTCCAAAAGAAACAAAAGAAGAATAAAAACAATGGACTGAAAAGGGAGAACCGGCTCCAAATAAGACAAAGACCGTTCCATATGCAGACAAGGTCATGGCGTCGGTTTTTAGGGATTCGAGTGAGATAAGTATCTATGCGAGATAAGTATCATTAAAGAAAAAGGGTTGTATAGGGAAAAGCAAAAATCCTTCGTTTCTATTAATCAAAAATGCTCCTTTTGTAATGCTGATCATTTTAATCAAAATTGTAAATCATTTTTCAAATTAAACACTTATGCTAGGTTTCAAAAGTCCTTACACCTTAAGGTTTGTTTAAATTGTCTAAGAATTGGGCATATGAGTAAAGATTGTTCCCAGAAAGGGTGTAAAAAATGTGGGTCTAAACATAATGTTCTTTTACACTATGATAAAAATAAAAATGATAGCATCTTCTCGGGCAGCTCAAATGGCAGTGTTGGCTCTGCATTAAGTGAGTCTGGTTTGGTGAAGTCAAAGAAGGATTCTGTGCCTACAACATCTAATGTTTGGTCTTCATATTGTAATTCCAATAATGGACATTAATGGTAAATACCAAACATGTAGGGTTCTCTTGGATAGTCGGTCACAGTCAATTTAATTTGAAGATGTCTTCAAAAAATCTTATGGAGAAGAAAACCTGATGAAGATGTTCAGGAGTATACTTTAAATACTTTATCTATGGTACCAGGTCAATAGCGTACTTGGCCATACGCTATTTGAAGCAGTTAGGATTGGACAGTCTTGAAGCAAATCCAGAGGCATCTTGCATGGATTTTACGTGGATGATATGCTCTGCGGAAGGTCTTCTGTTACTGAAATGATTGATGTGTGTAAACAAGTTAAAGAAATTCTTGGAGGTGCTGGATTTAATTTAAGGAAGTGGATATCAAATCGGCCTGAGGTCATTGCTAGTATTCAAGGATCGTCTAGTTCAGAGGAAAATGTAGTTTTTGGAGAAAAGGATTCCAATAAGACATTGGGTTTGTATTGGTCTTTTAAAAAGGATGTGTTAATGTATTATATAAATTTTCCTACCAATGTTTCTAAAGTAAACAAACGTAGCATTCTCTCAGATATTTCAAAAATCTTTGATCCTCTTGGGTTATTAAGCCCTAGCCTAGCTTTAGTTAAAATTTTGCTGCAAAGACTATGGCAGTTAAAAATAAGTTGGGACGAATCTTTGCCTTCAAACTTAGATTTTTATTGGAGAAAGTTAAGAAAAAAATTCTTTGGTTTAAATGAATGCGAGATTGAACGACAAGTTATATGTTTGGATCCAGTGGAGATCCAAATACACGGATTTTGTGACGCCAGTATGGTGGTGGTATAGCCTATGGTGCTTGCGTGTATACAAGAAGTATCGATAAGAATGGTTGTATCAAGATTTCATTAATTTCTGGGTAATCAAAAGTGGCACCACTTAAATCATTGACCATTCCTCGACTAGAGCTAAGCGGAGCTTTAGTGTTGGTACATCTTGTTGAAAGAATTAAACGAAAAATTGTGTTTGTAATTTTGAAAATATTCTCTTTGAAGGGTTTATTAATTATGACAGATTTTCTAGTTTTAACAAATTAATACATTCTAAGATTTATTGAAATAATAAAGTCTAAGACGACTGCTAAATTTGGTGGCAGTAATCCAACAGCATGGGTAAAACAAAAGGCTTTACAAACCTTGATAATTTTAGTTCAAAGGGAATGCTTTTTGATAGAATTAAACAATTTAAAGCATAACGCGTCTTTGAGGTCTTCAAAGCTAGTTGGTCTAATCCCCTTTTTGGACTCCTGTAGTATTCTGAGGGTGAGTGGTAGGTTGCAGTGTTTTAATTTGAAATATTATGAAAAGCACCCTATATTGTTGTCATCAAAACATAAGTTCACAGTGCTATTAGTTTTAAATGAGCATGAAAGACTACTGCACGCTGGCCCACAACTTTTGTTAAGTTTGGCCTGTTGGAGGCAGGAATCTAGTGCGCAAGATCATTAGAAATTGTATTAAATGTTTTAGAGCTTATCCCGAGAAGGGACAAACAAGTCAAATTATGGGTGTGCTGCCTGAATTGCGTGTACGAGCTTCTTTGCCCATTCAAAATGCGGGTCCCATAATGATGAGAAATAAAACTGGTCGTGGATTTCGTTTAATAAAAGCATACATCGCCCTGTTTGTGTGCTTTAGTACCAAAGCTATCTACCTTGAGTTGGTGAGTGATCTTACATCAGCAGCTTTTATCGCGTGTTTTAGGCGGTTTGTTTCAAGAAGGGGTATCCCTAGAAATGTTTTTAGTGATAACGGCACTACGTTTGTTGGGGCTTCTTCAGATTTGAAGGATTTTGGAAATTTTTTGGTTTCACAATCCTCTAAATTACAAGAGCAGCTTGAAAAAGATAATGTAAATTGGAATTTTATACCTGCTCATACGTCAAACTTTGGACGACTCACGTCTCTGCCAGATGGGGATTATCAAGATGTTAAAGAAAACAGACTGGATAAATGGCAGCAGATTCAAAAGATGTGCCAACATTTATGGCAGCGGTGGTCCAAGGAGTACTTGTCTGAACTCAAAACCAAATCTAAATGGAAATTATTGCAACCAGGTTTGAAAGGAAATCAAATGGTGGTTATTAAAGATGACCATGTAGCCCCAACACTATGGAAGCTTGGACGTATTGTGAAGCTAATTCCTGGCCCTGATGGAAGATGCCAGGTAGCAGAAATTAGGACTCGTACCGGAATCATTAAACGTGCTTTGTTCAAGATTTGTGTGTTACCTGATAATGACTTGTGATTTTGATTAGACTTTGGTTTATTTTGGAAGATATTCTTCCAAGGTGGAGGGTATGCTGTGAACGCACCTATTATGTATGTATATTTCTTTCGTGCTATTAATCTGTTCGCCGCATATACTGAATTTTGTTACCGTGGCAACAATCTGTATTGTGGTTTCTACTTTTAGACCTTTTTTTTGTGTGTCTAGTCGGCTAACGCTGGGCCGTAAGATAAATAGAAAAAGAAATGCAACACTTGCTTTTTGGCATTGGCAGCAGGTGATTATTAGCGCGCTACTATCTTATAATATATTTATATATTATGTATTTAGGTTTATGTCAATTAGCAAGAGTGTATAAATGTTTTAGTTTCAATGTACAATTTAGATAAACAGTAAATACAGTCCACTACTTATTGATTTATAGTTTAATGATGTAGTAAAGGTGAATAAAAAGAAAGTTTAGTGTTTTATTTGCCGTTACAAATGAACTAAAAAATAACGTAATCAGGAATCTCCTGTACACCGTCCGACATTCGAAGACCAAATATTTCAATATTGAAGACTCGATCGTGATTGTATTGATATTTTACAGTAGATTTTGTTGTTTTTTAAATAATTAACTTATACTCTTTCTTCTTATACACTTTTTATTTATCAACTCCATGTACAATACAAATCTTGTTAATATATCATCTTAACCTTAATAATGAATAATTCTCGATAATTCTCTATGATTCTCACTAACTGACTTCTTCTTTTTTTTTTTTATTTTCATATATCTTAATAGTAGGCCAGAAAGTAAAAAAACTAATACCTATATTATTAAACACAAACCAGAAAAGTATTATTTTTAACACCCTCTCTTAATACTTTTCTATGAAATTTCAAATATTATATTTTGATTTTTCTTTTATTAACATTAATAATAAACAAAATATCTTAACATAAATTTAAATAATCTCTATTCTTATAAACCTGTCTTTTGTGGAGCCCCTTTGTTAAAATGTCTGCTACTTGATTTTTAGTTCCAATAAAAGTTAATTCCATTTTCTTTGTATTTAAAATGTCACACACAAAGTTGTATTTTATATCTATATGTTTTACACGTTTGTTATTTTCGGGATTTTTTATCAAAGCTATACATCCTTGATTGTCCTCATATATTTTAAAATTTTGAATATTGACTTTCATATCAAACAATAATTTCTTAAACCATAAGCAATCTTGTACTGCGGAACATAATGCCACTAACTCAGCTTCTGAGCTTGAAAGAGTCACACAATTTTGTTTTCTTGTTACCCACATCACTATATTACCAAATAATTTAATTAAATATCCTGACACTGATTTTCTATCTACCACTTCACTTCCCCAATCAGAATCCACATAACACTCAAACAAACTTTCATTATTTTTTCTTTCAAATTTTAAATGCATATCAACTGTTCCTTTTAAATATCTTAAAATTCTTTTTAATCCTGTCCACACCAAACTATTATTTTTATCTTGAAATCTACTTAAATAATTTACTGAGTAACTGATATCTGGTCTTGTTCCAAGCATCAGATACATTAAACATCCAATTAATTGTCTTACTGGTAGTGTGCATTCATCATCTTTATTTTCAAAAATATTAAACTTTGGATCTATAGGTGTTGCTGTGGGATTGCAATTATCAAAGTTAAATCTTTCTAATATTCCAAGTAAATATCTTCTTTGACTTAATTCCAAGATTCCTTCTTCTTTAATATAATTTACTTCAAGTCCTAGAAAATTCTTTAAATCTCCTTTATCTTTTATATCAAAACATCTCATTAAATCATTTTTACAAATTTCAATTTTATTTAATTTTTGCCCTGCTAATATGATATCATCCACATAGAGTAATACATACATAATTTGTTTATCTTCATCAACTTTTGTATATAGACAATAATCAGTTTCTGATCTTGTAAAGCCTAAATTTAATAAATATGTATTTATTTTTATATTCCAGCATTTTGCAGCTTGTTTTAAGCCATAAAGAGCTTTATTCAATTTTAAAACACATCCTGGTTTACAATTTACCCTCTCTGGCGCATAAACATATATTTCTTCTTTTAAATCTCCATTTAGAAATGCCATTTTCACATCAAGTTGTTTTATATAATATCCATATTGATTGCTCACTGTTAGAAGAGTCCTTATTGTTGTCATTTTTGCCACAGGTGAATATATATCATCATAATCATAAGTATTTCTCTGTCCACATCCTCGTACAACTAATCTCGCTTTGTATCTGTCTTCCATTATTGTTTCTAATGGTTTCTTAGCAAATACCCATTTAGCTGTCAACATTTCTGCTTTTTCCGGTTTCTCTACTTCATTCCATGTCTCATTTTTCTCAATTGAATCAATTTCCCTTTTCATAGCCTGTATCCACATATTTTTGTCACTTCTATTATCTATTTCCTCCACTGTCTCTGGTACTTTTTCTACCAATGATACTGCATCAAATGCCATATATAATTCATAATCATTATATTTTTCTGGAATTTTGACTTTCCTTTTTATTCTTTCAAAATTTTTTCTTTTATGAGCTTCATCATTACTCTCATCTTCTTCGGATTCTATTTCAACGTTTTCTTCTTCTTTATCTATTTGTTCTTCTTCTAAACTGTTTTGTTCTCTATTATTTATTTCAATACTTGCTTTTTTTATTTTATAAATAAAATCAGTTTCATTAAATATAACATCTCGTGCTACTATCACCCTTTTTCCTTTTATACTCCACAATCTGTAACCTGTATTTGTATATCCTATAAAAATCATTTTTTCAGAAACTGGATCAAACTTTTCTCTAAATTGTTTTTGTATATGAGCATATGCTGTACATCCAAATATCTTAATATTTTTTATATCAGGTTTTTTACCATACCACAATTCTGCTGGTGTAACATTTTCTAAATGTTTGCTAGGGCTACGATTTAAAATATAAGCAGCTACTCTAATGCTATCATTCCAAAATGTTTTTGGCAGGTTGGCTTCTTCTATCATTGTTCTTGCCTTTTCCAACAAACTTCTATTAAACCTCTCAGCCTTACCATTCTGCTGTGGCGTATATGGTATTGTATAATCTAAAACAGTTCCATTTGATTTACATAAATCTTTTATATCTTTGGAAATATACTCCCCTCCATTGTCACATCTTAGCACTGCCAATTTTATGTTAAATTTTGATTGTACCATATTTACATATTCTTCAAAACACTTAAACACCTCATCTTTACCTTTTATGATATACACTGTACAAAAATTAGAAAAATCATCCACAAATGTAACAAAATATTTACCCCCATCGTGACTTAGTGGCGTTATTGGTCCAACAACATCAGTATGAACAATCTCTAATAATCTTTTTGCATGTGATCTTGTTTCAAATCTAAGTTTTGTCATTTTACCTTTTACACAGGCTTCACAAAAATCAATTTTATTTACATTTACATTTTCCAAACCTTTTACCATTCTTTTATCAACTAATAACTTTAAATTTGCATTACACATATGCCCTAATCTTTTATGCCACATCATTGATTCATTGTCATCATTTTCAATCATAAAACATCGATTTTCTATCTTATACTCAAAAATAATCTCATAAAGCCTGTTTCTAAATCCTACTCCTATCAATTTATTTTCATTATATAAACTAACCTGACCACCCTCAAAAACTACAGATACATTAGACATTTCTAATCTTTTTACTGATAATAAATTCTTCCTTAAATTTGGAACGTAAAAAACATTTTTTTATTATGCATTCAATGATCTTTCCATTTATTTTACTCAAAACTTTAATATTTCCAATACCTATTGCCCTCAAATATTCATTATTCTTTGCTACTGCTATGTTAATTGGTGTTTTTAATTCTAAATATTCATAAAAATATTTGTTATTATTTACTAAATGATCTGTACAGCCTGAATCTATATAGAATGAGATATTATCGTTACTTACAATCTTACTTTCATTACCATTCATCAAAAAACATATTCCATCTTGCTCTTCCTGATCTTCGGAACTTTGTTTCTTGTTCACCTCTACATGATTTCCCTGATTTCTGTAGTTTGTATGATAACTTCTACCTCGAGTGAAACCTCTACTTGGAGTTGCATATCCTCGAAAACCTCCTCTACTATAACCACCTCTATAATTTCCTCTGAGACTACCTCTTGTAAAACCACCTTGCACAACTCTTGAATTTGATTGCCCTGGTACACTTTCTTTACAGTCTTTTTGCATATGTCCTTCCTTATGACACCGGAAACACACTATTTTTCTAGTATTTGTAGTATTAAATACTGCTGATTTTTGTTCATAAGTTGATTGTTCAGATTTTAATGCTTTTCTTCTTTCTACTTCACTTCTAAATTTTCTTTTGACGAAATCTATTGTTAACACTTTAGGATCCATATTCTCTAATATTGTTATAACTGTTTCAAAACTTGGAGGCATCCCCATCATTAACATACATACAATGTCCTCATCACTCATAACAGCTCCTGTAGCTCTTATCTTCCTAACAAGATCATCAAATTCTGTCAAATAACCTTCCAAATCTTCATTCTCTTTTAATTTTAATGACATTAACATTCTTCTTAGCATCATTTGCCCGGGTAATCCTTTTTTTTCATAAATATCTCCTAAAGCTTGCCACATACCATAGGCTGTATTTTTCTCCGTTACAAATTCTAATTGCTTATCATCCAAACATTGTATTATCAATGACTTACATAACTTATCTTTTTTCATAGCTTCCTTTTTGTCTTTTTCCACTGTATAATCTGATTCCACAAATTCTTTTTCTATCCATTCTGCCACATCTTTTTCTTCTAGTAATATTTTCACTCTAAATTTCCATGAGTAATAATTTTCACCATTCAATAGTTCTATGTTATAAATATTTTTTATTTGTGAATTAGCCATTTTCTTTATATTTTAATTATCCACAGAATCACCTGGGCCCATAACCTGTTGTTTTTTAAATAATTAACTTATACTCTTTCTTCTTATACACTTTTTATTTATCAACTCCATGTACAATACAAATCTTGTTAATATATCATCTTAACCTTAATAATGAATAATTCTCGATAATTCTCTATGATTCTCACTAACTGACTTCTTCTTTTTTTTTTTTTTTTATTTTCATATATCTTAACAGTAGGCCAGAAAGTAAAAAAACTAATACCTATATTATTAAACACAAACCAGAAAAGTATTATTTTTAACAGATTTTAGTTAATAGATTGACTTACTTTAATTTTTAATTTAGTTAAAATCCGAAAGATAAATAAAAAGCCGACAGTTTTCTTTGCGGAGTAATGTTCCACAATTTCTACTAAACCGGTAAGACTATCGAACAATATAAATCAGCTTAACGTCGTGGCATTAATCTAAACGCCAGAAGGGATTAAATTTTGGAATTAATTGGTATAACTTTCGAACGGTTGGGATTTTTGAGTCCTTATATCCTTATTTCACACACTTAACCGGAAGAAAGATGTGAATAATTGCTTAGGAAAAAACTTTTCTTATTAATGCCATAGTACAACTTTTAATGCGGCACTGTCTATTCCTTATATTTCAACACACATTTTTTGGAAATTCGAATTTCATTGCGTAATTCGTTGGCATATCTTGACAATCAAATCGATTACCACTTCAATAATCGATCATAATCGATTATTATTTAATCGTAACTAATCGATTTTTAGCCAATTACGTTTCTCAATTCGTAAAACTGAATGAATTATTATGTTTCAATATTTGTGGTATAAAATTTAATACTAAAACTTTCTATTGGATATTGTTTGTTTTATTAGGGGTTCGTGATGTTTTTTTATGTCTTTTTGAAATTTAAAATATCCGTTTTTCACTAGCAGACATCACAACATATCCTGCAATTTTTGTTTTTAATTTATTACATATTTTTTATACGAAATGTAGAAGTTTATTTTGTGATAAAGCGTACTGCATGGGATTTATTTATAAAAAGCAGTGGCTATATAACCAAACAGACTGAATACATTGTTCACGCCGATATAGATTGACGCATGTTTCAATAACCAAGTTATATCATCTTCAGAAACTGAAGATAAACTGTTTATTCTAAGTGCATTTAAGCCCTCGAAAGCTCCCGCATAGATATCTGATTTTTCGGAAGCTTTGTCTGACTTTTGTATATGTTTATTTAATTTCTTATTTTTCAGACCTTTTAATATGTTCATACTTCTAAATTTTTTTGATTTTTGGAGTCTTTTATTTTAAAAAATGTCAAATTTTTATTTGTATTTCAAAAATTACAAAAAAAACGGAATAGGCCTAGAATCAAGAAGAGAAGAAAATTCAATGAAATAATGTCGAAAAACAGACAAAAATGATACTAAATATGTAGTTAGTAGCGAAAATTTGATAAAAGAACTTCAAAAAACGTACAAAAATATACAAAAACAAAAATAAAAGTAACGTGTAATTATTTCATTAAATAAAGAAAAATGTTTAACGGTGTAAAATTTATTTTAAAAAATGGTAGTTTCATTGTTGTTGAGTTCCAACCTAAAATTCATCACCCTGTATATGTTGAAAACGATAAAAAAAATCAAAAACAATTGCTCATAATGGAGAGAATAAATTTTTAAAAAATATAGAAAACCAAATACGTTTATCGGTTAAATAGTCACGCCCCGATTTACATCAATTTGCTTTGTACGTTTTTTTTTGTTGTCATGAAATAATTTTTTATGGTTCATGCGCGCTTTTTTGCACTTATTTTTTACGACCCTTTTTCAATTAGAGTTGATTGGTTCGTGTTTATGTATCCATCTTTTTATAGCGAGAGGAATAAATATGCATTTTTTGCAAATTGATCATCGTAATTTTGAATAATTAAAAATGTAATAGCAAAACTCTTTCACATTTTATCAACAAAAAAAATCCAAAACGATAATGTATAAATTAATATTGATATAGTATAACAGAGTTATTTGATAGATAATTAAGTTTCGTGATACGGCAACTCTGATGTGAATATGTCAAATCTGTCATTGTCATCAAAAAGTTTGACATTTGTAATGGCGAACGTGTTGTTTACTACGTAGATTAAACTAACTACAGAATGTTGATGAAGTCAGTGATGAAACCCAATCTCGAGGATGTTGTTATGAACCCACGTTTCATCTATAACATATAAAACGGTTTTATTTCTGTGAATCATTGTTAAACGCTCGATGGAAACATTTTCGCGTCGATGGTTTTGTTTCAATGTGCGCAAACGCGGCATCCATCTTGTACACAACTTTCTAATGTCAAAATTTTCAGTTAAAAGACGATGTACATGTCGAGTATGTTTGCTATGAATATACTGAACGATCCAAGTGATTTTAGACAGTTTTAAAGTCAATATCCTTCGCAAAATGAAATTTCGTTCATTTTTTCCCAAAAGATAATCATTTTCTTCTCACTTCTCATTTTGAAAACATCGCTATACATGGTTTTCTCTAGCTAGTATCTATAAGATTCAAGAATGAATGTTACAACGGGACGTAAAAGTGCTTTTTATGACCCCCGATATTAAATAGAATCATATATTGCAGAATTCTACGTTTAAAAACTACACCAAGAGAAATGTTGAAAAACTCATCAATTTAATCGAAAGATATATTCGAAAGACTATGGTAGAAACGGTCTAGAAACAAACAAAACATCATAGAAAAGAAGAAAAGGAAGTTTCAAAACGCATCTAAATAGAAAAAGAACAAATAATAGTCAAAACAAATCAAAATTTAAGCTATTTTTTATCAAATTGCAGCGTTTTGTTAGTTTAAGTTGAATAAAATTCATATTTTTATCACATCTCGTATGCGAGTGAAAATTTTTCGAATAATTGCATTTTAGATTTTATACCACGCAGAACATTTTATAAAGAATAATTTTTTTTCGTAATATCAACAATTAAAAAGTTGAAGAAGGTAATTTAATTTGTTACATGTTTCTCAGTGTAATTTTATATAAAACATGGAAATTTGTAATAAAAGTTGCAGACGGTGGTAGAATGAAGCTGTTAAAGTAACGACGATGTTCAGAAACAATAATTTTGTATAATGTTCAAAAAAACAACAACTTATATATATTTAAATAAATTTATTCATACAATTTAACAAATTAAAGTTATTTATTGGAAAAAATGATTGTTAATAAAAACAGTATGAGCTCTAATAGTAACTATTCCAACATCATCTAAATTTTCGGAATCATTGTCTGGTTTTTCTTCACGATTACAAGTATTGACAGCGTCATCATCGAAAGCTACTTCTAGTTGAGGTATTGTCGTATCTTCGTTATCTTATTCAATAATAGTACCCAGTTTGAGATCTTCTTGTTTAGAACTAGAAGGTTCGCTTAACATAATAGGTACCTTCAAAACTTCAACGCTTCTTTCAACTGGACTCACGAATCTAACGGTTTTGATTGTTTTGATTCTTCTTTATAGATTTAGCGAAATTATGATAATGTGAAGGTAATTTACGGATTACGCAAGATTTACTTTTACAACGATCGAATCGTTGGTATTAAGACTTTTTCTACGTTAAGAATGTCTTGGTGGTACTCGAGGTAATTTCTCCAAAAATACTATGGGGAATGTACATTCCGTTTGCGTGGAAGTATCGCTGGTTCTTCTTCTCAATATATACATATTCATTATTATAGTAAACGATTCAGTAATTATGTCAGGTGTCAAAACAGATCTGTCAATTTTGATATATAAACTGTCAATTATTGTTGTAGAACTAGATATTAGAATGTGGTTATTTTACGTAAAAAGCAAACACAAATTTCGATTAAATTTTGAGTTAATGGGAAAAAATTTCGAAATAAGAGTTATAGATCTTTTAATTTGTTTCAACTTTGTCATTTAACTTTTTTCTATAAGACTTCTATAAGACTGCCGGAAATCGAGATAAACAGTTTTTCATCGAACTATTATTTTTTTTATTTCAAAAATTATCAACCAAGATTTATGTGCTGATGAATTATTATTTTTTAATACGAGGGCGGTTCGAATATAAGGTAATAACCTTCACTGGTTACATATTTTTGGGATTTCTTCAGAAGGTTTTTTATCCTTGGACAACTCGGACAAACTCCTCCATCAAGCTTCAACTTCATCGCGAGCTCTTAAGAATTGATTCGGAGAGACGTTTGGAGTTTTGTCAAATCTTCATGAGGAATTATGATGAAAATCGAATTTTTTTCATAATTTACTAGTTTGAAGTTTTGTTTCCCACTAGATCGTGTCAAAACACTCCCCAAAAATGAACGATCCTTATATATTGAATCTGAATGTAGAAAAAAGACTTGGACCAAATAATATCTTTCGTGTTTCATAAAAATCTGTTCAATTAGAAAAACTTTCAACGGATTTTCCTTCTTAAAGCTTTACAGCCTTCATATTCTGTCATATTTATTATTTTAATCCGCGTTAATGTATTTATATAACGAAAAAACGGAAGGATGTCTTTTTCGTGAGTATGTTTTGTCATTTTGCAATAAATTTATGAATGCTTGTCCGTGATTTTTTAAATAAAATTTTTATCACAATTTCGTTCTACTTGTTATACCCTAGTATGACAAATATAAACCCCATCATATCGCTATTATAGCAATGAACGTTATCAAATAATAAATATCAAAAAATAACAAAACTCCTAAAGGTACTTACTGAAGAAGACTTGGTAAATGAAAAAAAAACGTATGGAAAGGTGTGTGGCGAAGGGATAAAACACCCAAATTAGACCTGAAGACTTAGACAGAGTTGCTGTGAAACGATTTCCGACTATTGCTGTTTTTTGATTTTCTTTTTTTACATCTACAAAACCAAAACTGAAATTGGTTAAAATATTTTTGTATTTGTCAATTTCTTCGGCAATAGATGTACTATAAACATTTGTAATATTAATTAATAGTGTAGTGAATAATGACAAAAAATTCATAAATTCCGATGATTTTTATCTATTATAAATCGAATTCACCTCGTATACTATTACTCATCGGGTTTTAAATTTAAGCACGACTCATCAATTCGATGTTTTGTCTGTTCAAAAACGTTTTTGTGAGAACAAACATTATGAAACACAAAAATTTTATCTAGTCGTAGTTTAGAAATAAGAAAATTTCATTAATAAGGGTGTTTCACAGCTGCTATAATTCAATCTTATGGTTTAATTTTAAGTGAATTTTCTGACATCGTCATCAGCCGGAAATTTATATTGCAGAAAGTAAGTACGAAGTTTATGGGGTTGTGTTCTTCCTAATTATCTAATTATGTATAACACACTGTATATATTGTACACACGGCGGACTTTCATTTACCGTCGAAATAAACACGCGGCTAATTAAAAGTTATTTCACTAGTTAAACTCGTCTACTCGATGGGGTATTAATTTTGATGAAAATTTCCCGTTTTAGATTATGCCGGATGTACGAATTTATTCCATAATTTTCATTTTAAAACATTTCGATTCAGTTATTTATTATAAAATAAGCCTACTAAAGCCTAAACGTCAAGCTTTGTTAACAAAACCAACTCAAATTTACTGAAAAAATCATCAATCAGAATTTTTAATAAACTTTGGTCTAGTCACTTATTGCCTCAATTCCGTATTTCTAAAGCGCTCGTTGCCAAATTTCAGAATTCCAAAGTATCTGTTATCAAAATTTTGCACATTTTTAAAGTGCTTGTTGCCACAATTCACAATTATTTACTTTACGTAAATATCTTTTGCCACAACGTACTGTTTTTAAAGTGTTCAAAGCCACAATTTACGATTCTAAAATATCTGTTGTCCCAATTCACTATTTCTGAAGTGAGTGAGTCTTTTGTAATACTCTCATTATTCCGGATTTGTATCAGGAGTGAGTAAAATATTGCTGTTGAAAGACATGTATGTGACTGTATTAGCTCTGCTGGATTACCGCTATTGATTTCTTCTAATTACTTCTTCCGTGATATATAGTGTTAGCTATTCTATACTTTTCTTGATTTTATATTAATGTTAAATCATCAGCATATTATCTTCTTTATTTATCGAGAACAGATATTAATACATATTTCCATAATGCAGGTGCTACAGCTGAATTTGTTCTAATTTTTAATGATTTATTTGATATTTGTAAATCTCGTAATAGATTGGCAAAATAAATATTTTAAAAATCACTCAGCTCAAGAACAAAATATTTAATTGCATCAATTTATTATTGTGAATAATTCACATTATTATAATGTGAAGAGCCATGATAAGGAAAATGATGCTGAAAAGAAGTAAAAATGCTTATCGTTTGAAACGTAAATGTGCATGATTTCTCTCTGAATCTGAAAGGTACAATCATACATAATGTCGAATAATGATCTTAAATCAGAATGGATATAGTTATGGAATAAATGGTTGATTGGATTGCATAGTGACAAATTGAGAAGTGTCGAATAAGCATTAAGAAAACGAATGACAATATCAATACTGACAATTCCAGATCAGATAATACGTCGAATGGCTAATGAAGATGATGATAGAAAACAAAAGGGGAAAAGTGATGATTATTTCATAAAATACGTGAGAACAATTTGTGTGCTGTATTTACTACTACTACAACGCACACTCACTATTACACTGTATGACGACTGCTTCGATGTTCTCTAGTTTTTATGTGTTTTGTACAAAACAAAAGATATTGACGCGTAAATTTGATTTCAGATGGTTAGTTGATTGAATTAATAACCCACTAAAGGCATTGAAAAAAATATGGAATTTGATCCATTTGGTCGAAAGATACAAAAAACTACAGGAAGAGGTGATTCATAAGATATCAACTGTTTTTGGTATTTGTAATAACTGCAAATCATCAATGGATTATTTCTTGAAGGAAATGCTAGCTATCATTACTCAGACTGAATTAAAACAATTTTCAAATTCAGTGGTAAGTTCAATAATTACTCATCTTATATTGGATATTGTGAACAATTTAAAATTTTTGTATCTCTTAGATAAACCCCAACAAATTGGTATTGTGTGTTACATAACCCTAATGTGATGAAAACGTTATTTTCGAGTAGGTAACATCAAATATTTGAGAATCCCAAAGTGGAAGGCCATTGTTGTCCCCGATTTGAACTATACGACGATGTATTGATAAGTTGGTAGCCTAGACCAGTTCCAAGCATAAACAAAATATTGCGTTACCATAGCAACGAACAATAACTTATTAAAAGTGTCAGTGTTAAGTTTTGTCTCTGGTTTTCCCAGACCTAAGAAGTTTCGTGTCCAGAAATGTGCTGGAAAAGTTCTTGCTCCAGTTTTTTGGAATTGCCATGGAGTAATCATGATTGATTTTTTTAATAAGGGTAGGACAATAACTGGAGTTTACTATTGTTTAGCCTCTCCAAGATTTTTTATATTAAAATGGTTATTTAAATGACCCTCAATAAAACTTATTTCATTGGAATCAGCAGAAAAGACAAAAAAATCATCCACATATAGTGCAACTATTGTAAGTTGATTCCCTTCATTCCTTTTTATATAAAAGAACGGTTCAAATTTTGATTTTTTCTATCCAACATTTGACAAAACCTCATCAACTTTTTCATTCCATGCACGGCTAGATTGCTTTAATCCATACACAGCCTTTTTTAACAGGTATACTTTATTTTCATTATTTTTTGAAACAAAACTCTCTGGTTGTTGCATATGAATACAGTTTCTTTTAAAACCCGATTTAAAAAAGCTGTCTTAACATCTAAATGTAACATTTTTAAATCTAACTTAACGGCTAGTGCTATTAACAGTCTAAAAGTTGAGTGTCTCTCTACTGGAGCGAAGGTTTCGAAATAATCAACGCCCTCTTTCTGTGTGTACCCATTTGCTACCAGTCGAGCCCTATACCTATTTTTATTGTCACTGTCACTTTTCAATTTGTACACCTACTTACACTTCACAACTGTCCCCGTTTCTGGTGTATCGACGAGCTCCCATGTTTCATTCTCATTGAATGAATTAATCTCTTCTAACATGGCCTACTCCCATTCATGCTTATATGGCCTTGAAAGTGCTTCCTCTATGTTCTTTGGAACATCTACGCTATCCTGTGCCTTATCACTTGTACTAGCACCATTGAAATATGTTATGTATTCATCAAAGACTTTCTTCTTCGGTTCTCTTTGAGATCTTCTTGGTGCTTCCAGTACTTTCTGTGCTCGACTACCTTCCTTTGGAAAAGGCAAACGGGCTTGCTTACCTTTCTTGCTTAATTTTCTATTCTAGCATGATCATTACATACAAAACCATCTACTATCTTGGCTGTCTTGTTCAGGTAATTTTCATTTATGTGGACCAAACGTTGATGCCAAACATTAGTGCTCGCTGCCTGAAAACATACTGATGTGTCTTTACAAACATCTAGTTTATAAACATTGTTGTTCAGACTAGCTGTTGCCACTAAAACATCATTTTGATTCAAAATATCACATCAATTATTATGAAAACATACTTTATTTCCGTTTCTAATTAATTGACACACAGATAACAAATTTGTGGTCAAACCTGGGACATATTGGATTCCTTTTAACAATATTTTGTGTGTTCTATCTGTGACTGTGTTAATTTCAATATCACCAGCATATTCCACATTAATTTTAGATTTATTAGCCACCACAATCTCAAGAAAATCTGGATTCCTTTGATCTTTTAGCCATTGTTTAGATGTTGTCAAATGCACACTGGCACCACTGTCAACATACCAGTCGGTGTCTTTGAAATCTCCTGTAGTGAACACAGTACTGAATACACCTTCAGATCTATTAGTATTGGGGCATTTTGACATAAAATGTCCATTCTTTTTGCATTTGAAACATACAATGCTACTGAAATCCCTTTTGTTGTCACTAGAATCAGCTGTTGCTGTACTCGATTGACGTTCTCTATTTGGCATTCCAACATGGCTACCTCTGACAGAACCAGCTGATTTACATTTGAAATTAGCTCTGCCGGCGCCCTCTCTGAACTGCTTGCGGAAACCTGATTTGAAATTCCTGTTAGCCGCAAACGCACCGTTGTTACTATTATTGTAGGTATCTGTTTGCATGTTTGCAGTTTAGTTTTGATGGAATCTGTAGTGATAGAGATTCCGGAGTGCTCCACAGCCATAATCATAGGGGCGTATTTTTCAGGAAGACCTGCCAACAGCAACGACCCCACCCACTCTTCATCTATGCTAAATCCGGTACGACGTAATTTTTGAGACGTTTCGACAATCTGGTTTATATAAGACTCGTACAACTTTTAAGACGTACAACTTTTTGAGATTTGTCCAAACTTCTTGGGCAGTTTTTGCATCCTTCACATGAGGAAATAAACTTGGGTCTATGGTTAAAACTAACTTAGCTTTTGCTTTGGCAATGGTGGATGTATCGGTTTCCTTACCGTCAAGGCATTTGCTTAAGCCTTCGAGCACAAACACATTCTCAACTGCGGAATGTCCATTCGTCATAGTTCTCACGACCTAAAAGCCTCGGCACACTCGTCAAATAGTTGACGGCCATCTTTTCCGCGAAACACAAGCGCACGTGACACTAAAATAAAAATGTTTTTCTCCACATCCCGAACTACTGAATACCCGAAACTTCGCGTTGGAAACGATCTGGGAACATAACCCATTGTTATTACTAATTTATTTGAGCAGATAACTAATTTAGTTTTGGGTAAAACGTTGAAAAAAGGTACCGAAAAACAAACAAAGTGTTGACGCTAATGAATGTGTTTATTAACTGACTACCAAAAAAGAAAGAAAACGAAGGAATACAATAAATACATCCATTGTGTTACAATAAATGAACATAGATGTCGCCACGCGGCTCGTGAACTTTTGTTACTATTTCCAAATCGCATAACATATTGTGGTGTTTTATTCTAATATTATTGGTGGATTATAGTGGGGGGTATGGGAAACCTAAAATGTTTTATTTTCTTTGATTGTTGTTGATTTGTCTATGTCAAATGATTTGACTTTCGTCATTTTTTTTTCTTTGATTTAACTTTTTTTATTAACTTAATGAGTCTTTCTCGCGCGTTTTCAGTTTAACGAAATGGGTCATGTGGACATTTTTTCATTGCAATTTCATCTAAACACTGTCCCAGTTCTACCAGAATTTTACGTAGTTTAGGAGTTATTCTCGATGACGTTTAAGGGGATCATCGTCATCGGAAAACCGTAAAATGGCCGCATTACAACGAGGTCCCGTATCAACTACAAGACAATTTCGTGTAAACATATCCAAAACTGCTTTGAATCATCAAAACGTTTTTGTTTTTGATCGACCACCTCAATTGGACGACCAGAACGTTCACCATCATTAATGCGATCGTGTTTAAATTCAGCAAATGTTTTTTTTTTTCGATAGAACAGTAACACTTTTGAAGCCATTGCTGAGTTTGCACAATATTTTTTTAATCAAAAAACAATGATAAATTAACAAACGAAATCGTTTTGAAATTAATAAAAGTATAGCTTCACTTAAATGATTGTCACTTTTTTTGACTAATCGAAATGTCATGAAATTTGACTCATAATTTTTTGAAAGTTGGTACTTCGTAAACGTCATATGGATTTGACGATTACAGCGCCATCTATGTGTCAGTTACACGACTCATTCAACATTTATAGTAACTCTTCTAATTGACCGTTGTGCTTGTAGTAATCAGAGATGTGACATTTTAAAAATAACAGTATTTGAAATGCAAAATACAAAATACAAAATACCTATTTCCATTTTGTATTTAAATACTTTTTTTAGAAAAGCATTTTATATTTTATTTGAAATACCTTTTAGGACATATTTTGTATTTGCAAAATGCAAAATACTTTTTGCTAAGTTTTGTAAACATCGAAGAATTAATAATTAATGTGTTACAATCTTCAATTAAAATCTTGTTACAATAAAAGAGCACTGTAAATAAAACACTATGTAACTTGGTCTGATCAGCTTCGTTTATTATCGACTCTTTTCGTATGAATTCGGGATTATTCGGTCACCTTACCGTGCGGTGAGTTTTCGTTCCCGAAAACGCTAATAGTAGTAATCTGTGCAAGCCACTTAGGTTGCCAAATGTGTTGAACCGAACGAACGAATTATCTCTTTTTACACTTTTAATAAAGTTATCTTGCTTTCCGATAAAATAATAACGAAACCAAAAAAGTGAACCAAATAGTTATTGAACTGTTTCGAGTTTGTTTGCAAGTTGATCATAAATTCGGTTAACCGGTAACCTAACCTAACCTACTGAATAAATTACTTGGTAACTATCTTTTCAGTGAATTAAATTTGAAAACATGTAAGTACACAAAATGAATAATTATATCTCATGTTATTTTTAATTAGCTACCCGCTACCCACCAAACCCAATTTATAAACAATTACCTATGTTTTCATATTAAAACAAACAACGATTGTTAAATACTTTAATTAATACATTGATTTATCTATACCTGCAAAATGCATACATGTTATTTTTATGCTTAATCCCCATGATATTTTCTATTTTGTTTCAGGGATGATAATATTTCTCTACCATTGATATTAAAGTATTGTTTTAAAGATATAAAAAAGGATGCTGGAAGTGAGAATAATAATATATCGGCTGTTTGCAAGAAATGCTCTAAAACATTAAAAGGAAGTCTAATTTCAACTACAAATTTTTTAAATCATATAAAAGTGAGTAACATGTTAATTTTATTTCCTAATCAAACTTGATATTTTTTCATTTGTTACAATTACATAGACAATAGGTGTATATAAATAAACAAACTGCAATAGCTGATTCTGGTTGTGTATGTGTGAATGTATAATGATATTACTTTTTTTTCAGAGAAAAGGTCATGGTGATCTATTGACAGAGTATGAAAATTTAAAATCCCAAACCAAAACCTCCAAAAAGAAAAAATGTGGCACACACACTGATGAAAATAGTGCAAGTACTTCGAAAAAACTGATACAAAGCACTCTTCCAACTTCTTTGCCAGTGTCAATTAATTTAGACAAGTTGGTTATAGATTTTATAATTGATACAATGTTACCAATATCTATTGTCGAAAATAAATCATTTAGGACTCTAATTGAAGGTGCTCAAAAACTACAAAACCCACCAAAATTTATGTGCCGTCGCACATGTAACAAGAGAATTGCTGATATGTGCGCAGAATATAAGGAAAATCTAAAAATAAAATTAAAACCCGTTGATTATGTGTGTACGACAGCAGATGTTTGGTCATCATCAAGGAGAAGTTACCTAGGTATGACTGTTCATTGGATTGATCCTCACACATTTGAGAGAAATAGTTTTACTCTTGCTTGTAGAAGATTTAAAGGAATTCATACCTTTGACAAAGTGGCCGAACTGATCATTGACATACACACAGAGTATCATTTGAGGGTACCAAAAATAACAAAAACTGTAACTGATAATGGCTCAAATATGTTAAAAGCATTTAAAATTTATGGAAAATCTGAATTGGGAATGGACGCTACTGATGGAATTTTTTTTTCATCATCTGACATAGAAAACATTTCAGTAAATAAAAATGATGACGACCATAATAATAATAATGAACATGACGACGATGATGATGAGACATTTCTCTTAAAAGAATTTCCTGAATCTCAAAAACCTGAAGAAACATATCAACTGCCTAACCATGAAAGATGTACCACCCACACATTGCATTTAATTACCTCTCGTGATATTATTCAGGCAAGATCTCAAAATATTTCATATAAAAATGGCTAAATGCCAAGCAATTTGGAATTTGTGTTCAAGGTCCCCCAAAGCGTCTGAAATATATTGTGAAACTACCGGGAAATCTCCGACAAGTCCATGTCCAACAAGATGGAATTCATATTATAACTGTATTATGGATCTTTTAAAAGTTCAGGAAACTTTAAATGAAACCTTAAAAAAACTAGGATTGTCGGTTTTTAAAGAAATTGAATTGCAGTTTCTAATTGAATATACCAACTGTACAAAACCCATAGCAGAAGCTATCAAAAGCTTAGAGGGAGATAAAGAAACATTTTATGGATGCCTGCTACCTGAGTTAATAAGAATACAAAAAATCTTGCATTCATTACAAATGGACAATCCCATATACTGTGGAGTACTGATAGAGACAATAAAAAAAAGCTTAGAAAAGAGGTTTGGAAAATTTCATGATTTGAAGGATCCTAAAGCTAAAGATGCAATTTTGGCATCGGTGTCATATCCTTTTTTTAAATTAAAATGGGTGCCAAAAGGAAATAGAGAACATATAAAGGAATTGTTCCTTGCAGAAGTGAGAAAACTTAAAAATGATCATAAAGATCTAAATAATACATCCCAATCATCACACAAGAAAGAAAAAAATGAATCCTACTACATGTTCTATGATGATTCGGATTCCTCACTAGCTAGTGATAGTGCAAATGCAAACACCACTATTGACCTGGAATCATTGCAATATTTGAAGGATAATGATGTCAGCCTGCAATCATTAAATAAATATCCTACAGTAAAGATGTTATTCTTGAAATATAATACCTGCTTGCCTAGTTCTGCGCCAGTAGAGAGGCTTTTTTCTTATGGTGGCATGATTATGAGACCACACAGGAGAAAGATGAGCGACAGTGTATTTGAGCAAATTATTTTATTAAAATCTGTTAAATAAATTTAATTTAAGTAAGTTATCAAAGTAAATTTACCAGCCTGTTAGCTGGCTAAAATAAATAAACTTTTCAACAAAATAAAGATAATTTAAAACTAAAAGTATTTTATTTTAATAAAGCATTTTGTAAATACGTATTTTGCATTTAGTATTTTAAATATAAAATGAAAAACTATTTTGTATTTTGTATTTGAAATAACAAAATACAAAAAGTATTTGCATTTTGCATTTAAATACATTTTATAACCTATTTTGCACATCTCTGGAAATGGATACATATTATATCATAATACAGGTTGTACTACACCAAATTCCAGCTTATGAGAAGTTTAAGTTGTTGGTGAATATTCACAATTGTAAAGAAGAAAAAAGAACAGTAACTTTAATTCAACAATCTTTTAATAATTATGAACACGTGGTTGAGTTACCCTAAGAAAACTTCAATAATTGGAAGTTTAGGGTTGAAGTAAAATAGAAACAAATACCTGTTGCATTGGAGATAGCAGTAGAGCACTTCAATACGTATTGGAAGAAAAAGTTATCAACCCCTAATTGCACAACAAATAAATTAGATCATTTATAGAATTTTTATTTCAATTATTCAATTCATCAATTGTTTTTATTATTTTTAATCGGTGACATTTATTATTTACAATTGTAATATTTTTCTTATTCTGGTTGATTCTTGATAATAATAACAAAAAGAGTTCTCAGTACCAATTTTGGGAAAGATTCAACAACTCCAACCACTGATAGAAGTAAAAAAAATATGAAAAAAATATTAATGGAGGAGGAAACTGAAATTATGGAAAGAAAAGAAGCACGTTGGAGTAGCACAAGAAAAAATGATTCATCTAAATCTTCAAATTAAAAGATTTAAACTCTTAATTGATTGTTTTATTTATATTATATTATTTTTCCTCAACTTCTTATTTCTTAGACCCTTTTATATGTTTTTCGTGATAATTTTTTTTATTTTTGTTTGTAATAACATGTTACTTCCGCCAATTTGCATAATTAAATTAATCAATAGATCACCTACATCATGAATATCAAAATAAAAAAATCAAATATTATTTGATTATTATTATTAATATTAATGAGATAGATCTAAAAATTTGTATATGAACCATTTAAAGAATTCTTTACTATATTTATTTACAGAAACGTTATTTATTATTGTCTTAATAATTCTACTACCGCGTTCCCTACGCTGGGAAATCGTACCGTCTAGACAACAAGCAACGCAGCTACGTTCCACATCAAGATATGCTGCAATAGAAAAAGATTATTTCTAGATATGGTTTACAAATGAGGAACAAAAAAGCTATCAATGATAAAGAATCATTTCATCAGTTGACAGATATCAAGAATAAGATGCACTAGCGTAGGTCTAAATAACGTTTATGTTTTATTTTATTTTTACCATTCGGCACATGTTTCTTTTTTTAACGATCTATATTAGAAGAGGACAGAGTATTGCCAGCCCTTCAAGGTCTTAAAGTAGCCACTTTGTTCAAATGTGAAATATGTTAATCATACAATTATCATTGCTGGTTTTTACCAAATATTTAGTATTTATACCAAATTTATAAATTACCAAATACCCTAATTATAAAATCACATTTTTCAACGCCAAAGTGTGAATATCGAGTTGCTTCGTGGAAACGGTAATAAACTACTGTGGATAGGTATATCATATTTGACTTTGAAAAAAGTTCAAAGAAGAACGAAAAGTAATACCTGGAATCTGTAGGCTGAATTCAATATATGAAAAGATTTTTGAATTATACTTTGATTATAGCAAAAAATGAAATTTGAAGTAGGAATATATCGAATGGAACAGCACATTGACATTGTGCTTTTTGCATATTTAATCATTTCATCGATGTTATAAAATCCTCCTCAGTGGAAATATCAGAAATTCAGATTAAATATATCATCGAGATATTCTTTCGATTTCTTAGTATCCACGTAAAATTCAAAAAAGTTTTAGAGTAAAATACATGATCATCAGTATGCATACAGGTGTTGTCATAAAATTCCGAAAGTGTTTTTAGTGTTTCCTCGAGGTCTACATACGGTGCATTCCACTAAGTGTTCACTCGTCCAATACAAGAGTTTGTGTAGAAATTTGATGTGGTGGACTGTTTTTCCTTGTCTCCCATACAGTTCGGATTTAGCCTCCAGTGATTTTCACCTCTTCTTAAATTAAAAGAACACTTAGATGGCAACCGCTTCAAACTAATCAAGGATTAAGTCTAAATAGTGGTCACACGGTTCACAACGTATTGGCGGAAGACTTCTTCGACTTAGAAATACAAGAGCATCGTCTTCAGCTGTGTGTTGAAAAAAATGGAGAATATGTTGAGAAAGAGACAAAAGTTTAAACTTGTCAAAGATAGATAAATTAAGGCGAATAAAGTATATTAGTAAATTATTAACCAAAGCTGGTGATTGCGCAATCACTCGTAATAAAATTATTTGTTGGCTGTTAATAAGAACAATAAAGAAATAATGAAAATTTTAATAGCCAGATCCTATAGGGAATGGGAAAAGTTTATAATCGATTGGTACAGGAATCAAAAAGATTTGGCTTTAGGAAGAATGGCGAAAATAATAAATATATGGAAGTGCAACGGCAAAGGACGAATGAATTCTTCGACTATCTAGAGGTTTGTTCTTGGTAGCTGCACTGGCAGTTATATACTCATGAGCTGGCCTGCACTGGTCCAGTTCGAGTGAAGCTACCAAGAACAAACCTTATACACTCACGAAATGGCCGGCACTGCTCCAGTTCCAGTGTGGCTACAAAGAACAAACTTTAGGTGTGCTGATTACGAATACGGATGATGGAATGAAAGCGCTAGAAAATCGAGTAGCAAAATAATGGGGTTCTCAAATAATATTTTTAAAGCAAAAACAGCAACTTCCAAAGAAACAAAGATTGCCGAGTGCTAAAAAAAATAGAAGTATTTGTTAAGGTAAGTAAGGAAAGTTCTCTGAAAAATAGAGGAAAGTTTGAAAATGAAAGAGCCAGGCAGTTGGAGCATGTATGCAGAAAGGAAGCAAATAGCATTGAACAAATGAAGAACGGAATTAGAATAAGAAGGATATGACGGATATGATTGGTAACATTGGTTTTAAAAAGAGTGGAAATAACTGAAGAGAAAGAACAGAGGACTGAAAAGGGTATTTATATATTTGAAATTTGATAGATTGATACATTTTATTATCGATTGAAAATATATAAAACTTGATAATGAAGAAAAAAATCCTCGGATCATTCTTCTGGGGTTAACTGATATGATACAGATATGCTGGAGGATTGTCCTTTTAAGCCGGTGGTATCATTGATGATCATAATTCCAGCAATGTGATGATAATCTAATTCAAAAACGTTATTCACATTTGCTGAATCCACGTTTGATCCACAGGATGCTGTACGACCATCTGTAAACAAAAATTCAAACATATCTAATGCATTACATCCCCATACTGTCAATTTTTTCAAATAAGCTCCTTTAAAATCTATCGGAATTGTTTCGGAAGATGTCTCCTAAATTTATCGAAGCATCATTTTCGTAGTGGATAACCATCTCTTGAATTTTCGGAATAATTCTAGATGATCTGAAAATAGCTACTGTGATTCCTATCATTTTATTTCTTCTACCGTTGATTAATTTCGATTGCAATGGACAACCTACTTCAATAGGGTATCATCTCTCTAGCTAAAAGCGGCGTTGGCCGAGAAAAGTGTGTTGAGTACGATATTGCAGTTTTGTAGGGTTTCTTCGTAGTAAATGGATCTTTTAAAATTGATCGCCAATAATCAATATATTTAAAACCGTTAAGCACGCAATACTGACGCACTACTTCCTTAGAATTAAACACAGTATCAGGAAAAAGGTCTCATATTCTAAATAGTATTGGTCAACAAAAACTTTATTAATGTATTGAACTGCTCCATTCACATCTTTAACATCCTTAAACATGTTAATATCGTCATTAGTTAATTCCAATTTCGATTGATTAACTATTCCAAATTGATAAAATAGTATCTTCATGTTAACTACGGCTGAATACATAGGTAAGAGAAAGTAATTGATATTTGCATAATCAGAATCTTCTTCTTTTCTAAACGTGAATTTCTTCTCAAATCCAATTAAAGTTTGTGCGATTGTAAAATAATGTTCTCCCGAGTTGGGTAAATTGAGCTCCAGCTCTTGATGCAACGTCTGAATCTATTTGTAAATACACTATCACCATTTTTTCTATAATTTCGGAGAATATATATATATATATATATATATATATATATATATATATATATATATATATATATATATATATGTATAAATATAATAAAGCCAATGTGTGGAATGAAATCAATATATATTCCATTTTTTCTATAATTTCGGAGAATATATATATATATATATATATATATATATATATATATATATATTGATTTCATCCCACACATTGGCTTTATTTGAAGGCCAGAGAAATAATCCAAAATGGATGCAAGTACCTTACCGACATTTGGTATTTACACAACTCCAAATTTAACAAGTATTTTCACAATTTTATTTATGTCAATTTTCCAGGGGATTTCAGGACCATCATCGAATGAAGAATATCCATCAACGGTAGAACAGTGTACTAGAGCTCTATGTACTCCACCACAATAATGACGACATAAAGAGATATAGAAGAAAAGGAAAACCGAGGAAAATTTGGATAGAACCAGTAGGCCATAAAGTCTCTCAACACTCAAAAAAAGGTACAGAGTCAAGTCATTCAAATTATTAAATTAAATTATTTAAATATCTACATACAGATTGCGAACTTTTTGTCCTGTAACCAATAAACTCTATCATCAATTTCTAAAATTTTTCTTTCTCCTGGTTTCACAACTACCGGCCCTGTCATTATCCCAATTCAAGAAATAGCTGTCCCATATATCGCTTCTATACTAACTTCTGATTTTCCCAAATTGTAGAAAACATAATTTGGTTTATATTTAGGAAAAACTAGAGAATCTGACTGTGTACATACTTTTTCTTTATTAACATCAATTCCATAACACTGGATGCTGTATTTAGTCATGTTAAGCTGAAAGAGATCAACAGAAAAGAATAATGCAGTCACAGATCTCTCCAACAATATTTGATAAAATTAAAAAAATTATTTGCCCATTCTTGCCTCGAATTTATTAATCACGCATATTTTCGTCCTATAAGCCTAATTACCTATTGGTTTACAGATGTTTAAGAAAAGCTCAATTAATGCTACGAATTTTAATCAAGTTTTAAGCGAACTTTAAAAAATGAGACATTGGACCAGCTATATCCAGTATAACACTATAACTTAAGAATTGCTACAAAACAAAATGACACTTACCCAACTTTTCCAGATATTTGATTTTCTCCAGATCAAAAAGCTCAATGCTGCTTATTGCAGTAATTAGTTCATCATTGTCAGAGAACCTCTCGTTTAATAGGGATAATACAAGGTCCAAGGACCCAAAAAATTCGGCTTCAGTGCCACTTTTACTGGCATTTGGTTTATTAGACATTTCAGACGGCAGTTTTTCCATTACCAGATATTCCTTCATAGTTACGCTTAACTTTGGTACTCTCTTTTCAGTTGGTATTGCTTCCGTATCCTTTAAAAGTTGTGAAGCTTCATTGGCTAAACTTTGATAAGTCTCATTTGTTCTTAGATCTCGAATTTTATTTTTTACTGACTTAATAATTTCATTGGCTTCCTTTAGACTAATTGTACGAGCTTGTAAAGCTGAATCGGCAGGTTCTAAGAGCCCAAGTAACTTCTTCATAAAAACAAGGGTGAATCTAAAGTCGTATTCCAACATAACTGATTTAATCCCAACAGATTTGACTGATAAATACACAGAACAGATAACCGATCATTTTTAAATTCATCCAACGATCTTAATATTTCAGTGTAGTTTGAAAATATAACTTTAACAATTGCTATATGCCCAGACCAGCGCTGCTCCAATAGTCTACCAATAGACTTTCCCCGATAAATAGCAGCCACTTTTCCATGTCCAAAAAATTCATGTAACATAACAGCTTGGTCAAAGAAGTGTTTAATTGAATCTATTTCTGAAATAGTTCGCACAACTACAAGATGGAGACGATGGTTAAAGCAATGTACGTATGGAATAAAACGTCCTAATGATTTTTGGATTAAAGCAGCTACTCCCCCCTTATGGCCGCTCATAACACTAGCATCGTCATAACATTGGCTAAGAAGGTGTTTTGTATCTATTCCATTATCATTAAGAATATTAAGTGTCATATTTGTGAAAGTTTTGGCATCTAACTTTTCTGTAGTGTAAATACCTAGTAAAGATTCAAACACTGTACCATTTTTGACATATCTTACTCCAATTGATACATTTTCTCTGTTGTTTTTATCTCTTGTGCCATCTTCAAGTAATGTAAACCATGGTACATCTGCAGTTTTTAGATCACCAACAACTTGTTCACGTACCATTTCAGCTAAAATAGCCATTTTTATTCAACTAACTCACGACACTCGCTCAGAGAGTCAAAAACAATACTAAAAATACTCACTAAAGCAGCCGCAAAAAATTTCCCTTGATAAAGAAATAAATATGACAGCTACATGAAAATAATTATAAACGGATTATCGCGCCGGCGCGGCAATTCAACAGGTGGCTCTCGTCTTTCGTAACTTTCCCGACTACCGAGTGCCAAGCAGGTTCGCTACAGACTAATTTTCCAATTCAATGTGTAAATCTTTACGCCGCCGCGCCCGCCGCGTCTTAACCTACGCGGCACGCGGTGGTATGGTGGTCAGCATGGCACAGGACAGGACTCTACCCGTATAAAAAAAATATATACATATAGAAAATAAAACTTGTGAAGTCAAATGACTTGCCGAAATTTTTGACGCATGCTTATAGTATTTTTTTTACCAGGGCTCAATTTTTTTTACCAGGACTCTGCCCTGGCCAGCCCCCCTCTAGCTACGGCCCTGGTTTCAAGCTTCCGGAATTTTCTTATTCCAGTATTGAAATACTTATTTCAACAAATTGCATAAATTATACGATTTTTATCAACTATTTTAGTCTTCGAATGAAGACTATATACAGTACAATATATTCCTCATTTCAAATTGTCTACTGTTAATAGCATAACACTAATCGAACACTTTGGTTAAATTAACTTACACAAATAATGAACTAAGAAATTAATCAACTTCTCGAATAGAAATCCGGGCTAATTTTAGGTTTATCTGAAGTTGTGTGGGAATTACCAGGAATACCAGGGCAATGATTATTAGTACACAGATAAGCACTTTATAAATATAATTATCATAGTAGATGTATTATGCTTATTTTGATCAGAAAATATTTTAAAACTGATATGTTAAATTCATCATGTTATTTAATATTACATGTATATGTATTATATTATCTACTGAGTATAACTACTTCTCCACTTCAATCAACTTTTAACGTGATTTATCAATGATTATGTGGCTAATGTAGATAAATAATTATGACATTTGCACCAAAGTAAAAAAATAGTAGAACATTTCATAGTAAAATTCAAAGCGAGCATCTTCAACTGAAATACAAATATCTGCTTGATAACTAAATTACATCCTTTCATCATGCCATTTTGAAGAGTTTTTCCTAATAAGTAAAAGGCGTAAAATATTTAATTTGATGTTGAGTTTTATCGATTTTTCTACGGAATAACTATATTTTATGTTTCGGTTTTCAAATTTAAGTGTGAAATAAATACGCAGCTTGATATAGTTTTAAAAATATTTATGAGGAAATTCTCTTAATAAGGCATATTTTTATATAACTTTTTAAGTTTTGCTCCGACTGAATTTATTAAACGTTTCCCATATAAATTATATCTAGGAAATTTTATTCTAGTACAATAACTAACTCACTATAAGGGTGTAGGGATGTAGTGCGTTTAGACTTTTAGTGTGGAGAGTTTTTAAATAAATCAGTGTGTCAAGAATTAGACAAGTGTTTAGTCTTAGGGCATAGTTTAGTGAATTTGGTGTTAATGTAAAGATAAATTGAGTAAGTAAACACCATCGTATATATTAAGTCACCCCACTGTTAAAAACAGTTTAAATAAATTAGAAAAACATTACAATTTATTCAGGGTTTATTGATAATGGGAATCATAGCTGCTAGGTGTAAGTATGTATGTAACTAAAATAAAATAAACATTTTTTGCTCATATTTAATTGAATTTTAATATCCACTTGTCATAGGAAAAATATAAACAGTTACTCGATAAGAATAATAAAATTGATACTGTCTGGGTTGATGATTTAGTACTTTTTACTGCTGAAGAGTCAGTTAAAATCTTTTTAAAGGAAAAATTGAAGGCGCTTTTTGATATGAAAGATATTGGTCCAGCAAGTCAATGTGTGGGTTTACACATTAAGAGGGAAAAAGAAAAAGTAATTATTGATCAAGAAAAGTATATAACTGAATTTTTGACTCGTTTCAGAATGTCAGACTGCAAACCTGTGAAAACACCATTTGAAATTGGTATGAAATTCATGAGTAAAGATGAAGATGAGTTTAGTTGTCCCTATCAGCAAGCAATTGGGTCATTGTCATTGTTGGGTCATTAAGTAGATTTAATAAAAAACCAAATAGAGAGCACTGGACTGCAGTCAAGAGAATATTTAAATATCTACAAGGAACTAAAAATGTACAGTTAGTTTATACCAAAGATGGTAATGAAGAAATCACAGGTTATTGTGATGCAGATTGGGCCAGTGATCTGCGCGACCGAAAGTCGTGCACTGGTTATTTATTTATGTTACAGGGTGGTGCAATATCTTGGCGGTCACAAAAACAACAGACAGTCGCTCTGTCAACTGCAGAGGCGGAGTACATGGCGATGTCTTCTGCAGCGCAAGAGGCATTATGGCTGCAGCAGTTACATGAGGAGCTTGTTGTACAGCTGAACAGCCCACTTATCATCTACAGTGACAACCAGAGTGCAATTAAATTGACTACTAATGATTGTTATCTACCTCGATCAAAACATATTGATATACGCTATCATTTTCTGAAGAGTCATGTAAATAATCTAAAAATTAAATTTTTATATATAAAAGGTGAAGAAATGATAGCAGATAGTTTAACAAAAGGTACGACTAAAGATAAACATTTGTATTGTACCGTAAAAATGGGGTTATGTTCCAAAGGAGGGTGTTAGAATATATGGAACGCAACCAATTTTTATTCAACTGTCAAATGTTTGTAATGTAAGTTGACATCTGTCATTTTTATCTTATCAATCTTGCTCTTTTATGTGTAAGACTAAAATTACAATAAATTGTTTGTACTGAAAATCATAACAGTTATTATTTTCTAACCAATGTAATTTTCCTTTAACCCCTAATAAAACAAACAATATCCGATAGAAAGCTTAAGTATTAAATTTTATACCACAAATATTGAAACAAAATAATTCATTCAGTTTTACGAATTGAGATATGTAATTGGCTAAAAATCGATTAGTTACGATTAAATAATAATCGAATATGATCGATTATTCAAATGGTAATCGTTTTGATTGTCAAGATATGCCAGAGCGTTTCATTACGCAATGAAATCGAATTTCCAGAAAATGTGGCTTAAAATATAAGGAATAGACAGTTGTACTATGGCATTAATAAAAAAAGTTTTTCGTAAGCAATTATTCACATCTTTCTTCAGGTTGAATGTGAAATATGTGTGAAATTGTGGAACATTACTCCGCAAAGAAAACTGTCGGCTTTTTATTTATCTTTTGGATTTTAACTAAATTAAAAATTAAAGTAAATAAATCTACTAACTAAAATCTACAGTAAAATATCAATACAATCACGATCGAGTCTTCAATATTGAAACATTTGGTCTTCGAAGGTCGTACGGTCTCATCTTAACTTTGCTACACAATATTTTACTGTTTATAACGAACTAGCAATCTCGCCCTGCGTAGAATTCAGTTCAGCTTTCATATTATTTAGGCTAATGCCTTTCAAATAAAAGTTTTGTATAGATTGTGTACTTTCTAATATTTTTCAAATAACTACCGCCATCTTTAGGTCAGGCTAGGTACTTGTGGGAGCACCCACTATACTGAAATTTCTCTAAAACGGTCTCGTTGAGAATTTTTTTATTCGGAATATTTTTCGCAACGTATTTTATTTTGGGGGATATTTTATGTCTTTTTTTTTCCAGGACGTGAATGAATAATGGCGTGTAAAATTTACGTTGTATACGTTTTTATTAATTCATCCTCCCAAATAAATAAAAGCGTGGAGGGAAAAAAGTAGGAAATGGAAAACAAAAGGTGAACCTCCTAGTCGAGTTTATAAACTGTGTTACAGAGAAATTTTGTTGTAACTGTTCATTAAATTAGATCGTTGAATACAATTATTGTTGATTAAATAGTCGAAATTATTCTATTTTGAAAATGGACGTTCACATGTATTTTTTGATATATAAAATAATCTCGGATCTTATTTTCCTTATAGGTTATGTATCTCTCCCTAAGTCCACTTATTTCTGGTTCCTAGAAATTTTTCTTTTTACAAACTTTATTTAATCAATTCGTTAGTTTGTCTATCTATCTAAATAAAACATCCACCAACGTTTTTTTATGATAACAGACAATTTATTTTTGGAAAAACGGTTTCTATAAACAAATTTCGTTTGTTTTTTCGAATACGAGAGTTCTGAAAAACAAATGTCGTTTTATTTTTGAAAAACAAAGTTTCTGAATATGGTTTCTAATTGCAAAAGAAAGTCTTTTGTGATAATTTTTTCTTTGTATTCGAAAAACAAAGTTTCTAAAGACGAATTTTGTTTTTTATCGAAATGGCAATTCCCGAAGGCAAATTTTGGTTTGCTTTGCGAAAAACAAAGTTTCTAAAGACGAATCTCATCTTATATTTGGAAAAATGAAGTTTGTACAAACAAATATTGGTTCCTAATTGCAAAGGAAAGTCTCTTGTGATAATATTTTTTTTTTGTTTTCGAAAAACAAAGTTTCTAAAGACGAATTTTGTTTTTTATCGAAATGGCAATTCCCGAGGGCAAATTTTGGTTTGCTTTTTGAAAAACAAAGTTTCTAAAGACGAATCTCATCTTATTTTTTGAAAAATGATGTTTCTAAAAACAAATATGGTTTCGTTTTTGAACATAGTTTCTGTCTTTCCTTATTTGTAACATAAACTGATGATACATACAGAGTGTAGGTACCGCTAACAAATTATCGCTTGAACTATTTTTCAAAAACTTTAATTCAAAATTACTTCATGAACCCACAGGGAACAATATTTTCCACTTGACTCATTTAATAATATATGACACCTGGCGCTGAATAGCTTCCGTTATATTCGGCAATATTATCAGATAAATGCGCAGATGGCCGCGATTTATTTTATTTAATGAACTTCATTAGATTCCAAGTAAAGTGCTACACGACTCTGAGAAGAAGAAAATGGAAATATCTGTATTAAGAAAATCATTTCAGGTTATAGCAACTATAAAGCGAGCAAAAGACAATTAACAAAACAAATATTACTGACGAGAGAGACATTGAAAATTATTTGTTCCATTTGCTATATATTCTTTATTATGTTTACTTCCAATTCTACATAGTTTTTCACGATGTTCTCTGTTTTCCAAATACTTGATGATTTCATTCATATTTACTAAATCGCACGTTGCGATAATGGACTAATCATCTTCAGAGACCGCTATAATATTCTAACAGAAATTCAAAGCTTTCTAATATTGATAAACTCCTAAACTTTCAAATTTCTACTTTATGTCGAATGCTTAGAGTTTTCGAAATCCAAATACTACATGTAAAAGATAAGTAAACGTCATGGAAATAAAAATATTTTTCTTAGTGACGAAACCGAGAACCTTTGTATCCGAGAACGGAGATGACCTCTATGGGGTACGTGTTACGTTTTAATATTTGGAAAGAAAATAGGAAAATTGCTGCTACTGTCCACCGGGAGGATCTTGAAGGTTCCTACTTTATTTTTCGTGAACTGCTTTTAAACCACCGAGGGAATATTATATCCGAATTTTATTTCTGGTTCATGTACAGATATTAAGTGTAACCTTCTGAAAAAACTACGTAGAAAAAAGGTTTTTACAAGCACAACGGTCAATTAGAAGAGTTACTATAAATGTTGAATGAGTCGTGTAACTGACACATAGATGGCGCTGTAATCGTCAAATCCATATGACGTTTACGAAGTACCAACTTTCAAAAAATTATGAGTCAAATTTCATGACATTTCGATTAGTCAAAAAAAGTGACAATCATTTAAGTGAAGCTATACTTTTATTAATTTCAAAACGATATCGTTTGTTAATTTATCATTGTTTTTTGATTAAAAAAATATTGTGCAAACTCAGCAATGGCTTCAAAAGTGTTACTGTTCTATCGAAAAAAAAAAAACATTTGCTGAATTTAAACACGATCGCATTAATGATGGTGAACGTTCTGGTCGTCCAATTGAGGTGGTCGATCAAAAACAAAAACGTTTTGATGATTCAAAGCAGTTTTGGATATGTTTACACGAAATTGTCTTGTAATTGATACGGGACCTCGTTGTAATGCGGCCATTTTACGGTTTTCCGATGACGATGATCCCCTTAAACGTCATCGAGAATAACTCCTAAACTACGTAAAATTCTGGTAGAACTGGGACAGTGTTTAGATGAAATTGCAATGAAAAAATGTCCACATGACCCATTTCGTTAAACCACAAACTGAAAACGCGCGAGAAAGACTCATTAAGTTAATAAAAAAAGTTAAATCAAAGAAAAAAAAATGACGAAAGTCAAATCATTTGACATAGACAAATCAACAACAATCAAAGAAAATAAAACATTTTAGGTTTCCCATACCCCCCACTATAATCCACCAATAATATTAGAATAAAACACCACAATATGTTATGCGATTTGGAAATAGTAACAAAAGTTCACGAGCCGCGTGGCGACATCTATGTTCATTTATTGTAACACAATGGATGTATTTATTGTATTCCTTCGTTTTCTTTCTTTTTTGGTAGTCAGTTAATAAACACATTCATTAGCGTCAACACTTTGTTTGTTTTTCGGTACCTTTTTTCAACGTTTTACCCAAAACTAAATTAGTTATCTGCTCAAATAAATTAGTAATAACAATGGGTTATGTTCCCAGATCGTTTCCAACGCGAAGTTTCGGGTATTCAGTAGTTCGGGATGTGGAGAAAAACATTTTTATTTTAGTGTCACGTGCGCTTGTGTTTCGCGGAAAAGATGGCCGTCAACTATTTGACGAGTGTGCCGAGGCTTTTAGGTCGTGAGAACTATGACGAATGGACATTCCGCAGTTGAGAATGTGTTTGTGCTCGAAGGCTTAAGCAAATGCCTTGACGGTAAGGAAACCGATACATCCACCATTGCCAAAGCAAAAGCTAAGTTAGTTTTAACCATAGACCCAAGTTTATTTCCTCATGTGAAGGATGCAAAAACTGCCCAAGAAGTTTGGACAAATCTCAAAAAGTTGTACGTCTTAAAAGTTGTACGAGTCTTATATAAACCAGATTGTCGAAACGTCTCAAAAATTACGTCGTACCGGATTTAGCATAGATGAAGAGTGGGTGGGGTCGTTGCTGTTGGCAGGTCTTCCTGAAAAATACGCCCCTATGATTATGGCTGTGGAGCACTCCGGAATCTCTATCACTACAGATTCCATCAAAACTAAACTGCAAACATGCAAACAGATACCTACAATAATAGTAACAACGGTGCGTTTGCGGCTAACAGGAATTTCAAATCAGGTTTCCGCAAGCAGTTCAGAGAGGGCGCCGGCAGAGCTAATTTCAAATGTAAATCAGCTGGTTCTGTCAGAGGTAGCCATGTTGGAATGCCAAATAGAGAACGTCAATCGAGTACAGCAACAGCTGATTCTAGTGACAACAAAAGGGATTTCAGTAGCATTGTATGTTTCAAATGCAAAAAGAATGGACATTTTATGTCAAAATGCCCCAATACTAATAGATCTGAAGGTGTATTCAGTACTGTGTTCACTACAGGAGATTTCAAAGACACCGACTGGTATGTTGACAGTGGTGCCAGTGTGCATTTGACAACATCTAAACAATGGCTAAAAGATCAAAGGAATCCAGATTTTCTTGAGATTGTGGTGGCTAATAAATCTAAAATTAATGTGGAATATGCTGGTGATATTGAAATTAACACAGTCACAGATAGAGCACACAAAATATTGTTAAAAGGAGTCCAATATGTCCCAGGTTTGACCACAAATTTGTTATCTGTGTGTCAATTAATTAGAAACGGAAATAAAGTATGTTTTCATAATAATTGATGTGATATTTTCAATCAAAATGATGTTTTAGTGGCTAGCCTGAACAACAATGTTTATAAACTGGATGTTTGTAAAGACACATCAGTATGTTTTCAGGCAGCGAGCACTAATGTTTGGCATCAACGTTTGGGCCACATAAATGAAAATTACCTGAACAAGACAGCCAAGATAGTAGATGGTTTTGTATGTAATGATCATGCTAGAATAGAAAATTGTGAAGTGTGCTGTAAAGGTAAGCAAGCCCGTTTGCCTTTTCCAAAGGAAGGTAGTCGAGCACAGAAAGTACTGGAAGCACCAAGAAGATCTCAAAGAGAACCGAAGAAGAAAGTCTTTGATGAATGCAAAACATATTTCAATGGTGCTAGTACAAGTGATAAGGCACAGGATAGCGTAGATGTTCCAAAGAACATAGAGGAAGCACTTTCAAGGCCATATAAGCATGAATGGGAGTAGGCCATGTTAGAAGAGATTAATTCATTCAATGAGAATGAAACATGGGAGCTCGTCGATACACCAGAAACGGGGACAGTTGTGAAGTGTAAGTGGGTGTACAAAGTGAAAACTGACAGTGACAATAAAAATAGGTATAGGGCTCGACTGGTAGCAAAAGGGTACACACAGAAAGAGGGCGTTGATTATTTCGAAACCTTCGCTCCAGTAGTGAGACACTCAACTTTTAGACTGTTAATTGCATTAGCCGTTAAGTTAGATTTAAAAATATTACATTTAGATGTTAAGACAGCTTTTTTAAATCGGGTTTTAAAAGAAACTGTATTCATATGCAACAACCAGAGGGTTTTGTTTCAAAAAATAATGAAAATAAAGTATACCTGTTAAAAAAGGCTGTGTATGGATTAAAGCAATCTAGCCGTGCATGGAATGAAAAAGTTGATGAGGTTTTGTCAAATGTTGGATAGAAAAAATCAAAATTTGAACCGTGCTTTTATATAAAAAGGAATGAAGGGAATCAACTTACAATAGTTGCACTATATGTGGATGATTTTTTTGTCTTTTCTGTTGATTCCAATGAAATAAGTTTTATTGAGAGTCATTATAAATAAATAACCATTTTAATATAAAAAATCTTGGAGAGGCTAAACAATGTTTAGGAGTTAAAATTAACCGAGATTATGTAACTTTAGACCAGGAACATTATATAAGAGACTTATTAAAACGTTAACGTTTTGGAATGTTAGAAAGTAAGGCAGTTAATACTCCTCTTGATAATAGTGTCAACTTGAGTAATGTTGAGGGTGATACTTGGGATCCGAAGATTCCTTACCAGGAACTTATCGGAAGCTTAAAGTACTTAGCTGTAATGACTCGCCCTGACATATCTCATGCTGTTAGTCTATTAAGTCAGTATAATAACTCTTATACAAAGTTACATTGGCAATATGTAAAACGTGTACTTAGGTATTTGAACGGAACTGCAGATTTTTCCATGAAATTTAGTAAAAATAATTCAAAATTAACAGTATTCACAGATGCTGACTGGGGAGCAGACAAGAAGGACAGGAAGTCTTTCACAGGCTATGTATTCAAACTTTCTGGGGGTTCCGTTTCATGGAAAAGCTGCAAGCAGCGGACAGTTGCTTTATCGACAACTGAAGCTGTGTATATGGCCTTAAGCGAGGCAGCTAAAGAAGCCATATACTTAAGAAATCTTTTGTTTGAGATTACAGGAGAATTCGATTGCATTAATATATTTAATGACAATCAAAGTGCTCAAAAACTGGCATGCAATCCAGATTTTCATGATAGATCAAAACACATTGATATCAGGTACCATTTCGTAATAGATGCCTTATAAGAAGGTAAAATTAATATAAAATATGTGTCAAGTGATGAAATGGTGGCTGATATATTAACTAAACCATTGCAAAGTAACAAAAATTGCAAATTTGTAAATTATTTAGGTTTAGTAAATTGTATATGATTTGTTTTTTATTAGATTATTATAGTTTGTGAACTTTCGTTAAGTGGGAATGTTGGAAATAGTAACAAAAGTTCACGAGCCGCGTGGCGACATCTATGTTCATTTATTGTAACACAATGGATGTATTGTCTTCCTTCGTTTTCTTTCTTTTTTGGTAGTCAGTTAATAAACACCTTCAATAGCGTCAACACGTTGTTTGTTTTTCAGTACCTTTTTTCAACGTTTTACCCAAAACTTTATTAAAAACGTTAGCCCAACTTTATTGGGATACATAAATTATAGTTATACTTTAGCCCAACTTTTTGGGGATACATAAATGATAGTTATACTTTAGTCCAACTTCATTGGGTACATAAATGATAGTTGTACTTTAGCTCATTTTTATTGGGATACTTAAATGATAGTTATATTTTAGCCCAACTTTATTGGGATACATAAATGATAGTTATAGATTAGCCCAACTTTCTGGGGATATATAAATAATAGTTATACTTTAGCTCACCTTTCTGGGGATACATAAATGATAGTTATACGTTATCCCAACCGGGTTTAAATGACAGTCCCACCAAGTTTAGGGCACTTGGTCCAAGTCTGGGCCTATACTGGACCCATCGTAAAATCCTATATGGGGAACAATAAGATGCTTTCATTATGGAGCTCCTCGAGGAAGTCTTGAGATTAAAATTGATTATAATACACGTATATAGAAATGAGATTTTATAATAAAACTGAATTTGCATTACAAACAATTTCGTATTGAAACTCGAGAAAATTCTCTTTCGAATTTATCCTTTATCCTTGGAGAAACGGGCAAAACTACACACAAACTCGATATTCCTTGGCGATAAACAAAATATTCGCAAGAGTTATTATGAAATGTTAAATTTCTGTTACAAAGCTTTAGCGATTTGAAATGCCCGCTTTGTTTGCTTAACGATTTGACAAGTGCTATTCGTAAAATGTAAAATTCATTCCAATAATATATATATATATATATATATATATATATATATATATATATATATATATATATATATATATATATATATATATATTATTTAGTTTTCTCTGACTAATTAAAAAAATCAATTGTAGCTTTATTCGATTTAGTAACTCCAAGGAATTAATTTTTTGTGTAATGCTGTTGTTTATTCCTACTTTTGAATAATCAACTGATTCTGAAAATTAAATATTTCGATGTTTACCTCGACAATTGTTTACTATTCAGATCGCAGTGAAGCGTTAATTATCTTTTGAGATTTTCGTTATTGCACGAACAGTTTTATAAATTCAAAACCCAGTTTGTTTTTTATTAATTCTTTTTCGTACGATTTATAAGTTATTTTATCACAATTCTGTATCTCATTCTAACCAATGATAAGTATTTTCCCCATAAAATCCTCAGATTTCTTTAAAACTACGCGTCGATGATCCACAAATCCTCAATCTGATGATTAATCGTTCGAAACATCCATTATACGTAACCAGACCTCCACAGCTTTTATTATCCCTCGTTGGGAGAAAATTTACGACCTTTTGAACTTTTTTTCAGTTGAGTGCTCAGTAATGTCGAATAGTAATCTCCAGTTATTGTTCTACCCTTATTAAAAAAATCAATCATGATTACTCCATGGCATTTCCAAAAAACTGGAGCAAGAAACTTCTTAGGTCTGGGAAAACCAGAGACAAAACTTAACACTGACACTTTTAATAAGTTATTGTTCGTTGCTATGGTAACGCAATATTTTGTTTATGCTTGGAACTGGTCTAGGCTACCAACTTATCAATACATCGTCGTATAGTTCAAATCGGGGACAACAATGGCCTTCCACTTTGGGATTCTCAAATATTTGATGTTACCTACTCGAAAATAACGTTTTCATCACATTAGGATTATGTAACACACAATACCAATTTGTTGGGGTATATCTAAGAGATACAAAAATTTTAAATTGTTCACAATATCCAATACAAGATGAGTAATTATTGAACTTACCACTGAATTTGAAAATTGTTTTAATTCAGTCTGAGTAATGATAGCTAGTATTTCCTACAAGAAATAATCAATTGATGATTTGCAGATATTACAAATACCAAAAACAGTTGAATCACCTCTTCCTGTAGATTTTTGTATCTTTCGACCAAATGGATCAAATTCCATATTTTTTTCAATGCCTTTAGTGAGTCACTAATTCAATTAACCAACGATCTGAAATCAAATTTACGCGTCAATATCTTTTGTTTTGTACAAAACACATAAAAACTAGAGAACATCGAAACAGGCGTCATACAGTGTAATAGTGAGTGTGCGTGGTAGTAGTAGTAAATGCAGCACACAAATTGTTCTCACGTATTTTATGAAATAATCATCACTTTTCCCCTTTTGTTTTCTATCATCATCTTCATTAGCCATTCGACGTATTATCTGATCTGGAATTGTCAGAATTGATATTGTCATTCGTTTTCTTAATGCTTATTCGACACTTTTCAATTTGTTACTATGCAATCCAATCAACCATTTATTTCATAACTATATCCATTCTGATTTAAGATCATTATTCGACATTATGTATGATTGTACCTTTCAGATTCAGAGAGAAATCATGCACATTTACGTTTCAAACGATAAGCATTTTTACTTCTTTTCAGCATCATTTTCCTTATCATGGCTCTTCACATTATAATAATGTGAATTATTCACAATAATAAATTGATGCAATTAAATATTTTGTTCTTGAGCTGAGTGATTTTTAAAATATTTATTTTGCCAATCTATTACGAGATTTACAAATATCAAATAAATCATTAAAAATTAGAACAAATTCAGCTGTAGCACCTGCATTATGGAAATATGTATTAATATCTGTTCTCGATAAATAAAGAAGATAATATGCTGATGATTTAACATTAATATAAAATCAAGAAAAGTATAGAATAGCTAACACTATATATCACGGAAGAAGTAATTAGAAGAAATCAATAGCGGTAATCCAGCAGAGCTAATACAGTCACATACATGTCTTTCAACAGCAATATTTCACTCACTCCTGATACAAATCCGGAATGATGAGAGTATTCTAAAAGACTCACACCTCAGAAATAGTAACAACAGATATTTTAGAATCGTAAATTGTGGCTTTGAACACTTTAAAAACAGTACGTTGTGGCAAAAGATATTTACGTAAAGTAAATAATTGTGAATTGTGGCAACAAGCACTTTAAAAATGAGATTTTTAGCAACTGGTACTTAAGAAGTGCAAAATTTTGATAACAGATACTTTGGAATTCTGAAATTTGGCAACGAGCGCTTTAGAAATACGGAATTGAGGCAATAAGTGACTAGACCAAAGTTTATTAAAAATTCTGATTGATGATTTTTTCAGTAAATTTGAGTTGGTTTTGTTAACAAAGCTTGACGTTTAGGCTTTAGTAGGCTTATTTTATAATAAATAACTGAAACGAAATGTTTTAAAATGAAAATTATGGAATAAATTCGTACATCCGGCATAATCTAAAACGGGAAATTTTCATCAAAATTAATACCCCATCGAGTAGACGAGTTTAACTAGTGAAATAATTTTTAATTAGCCGCGTGTTTATTTCGACGGTAAATGAAAGTCTGCCGTGTGTACAATATATACAGTGTGTTATACATAATTAGATAATTAGGAAGAACACAACCCCATAAACTTCGTACTTACTTTCTGCAATATAAATTTGTGGCTGATGACGATGTCAGAAAATTCACTTAAAATTAAACCATAAGATTGAATTATAGCAGCTGCGAAACACCCTTATTAACGAAATTTTCTTATTTCTAAACTACGACTAGATAAAATTTTTGTGTTTCATAATGTTTGTTCTCATAAAAACGTTTTTGAACAGACAAAACATCGAATTGATGAGTCGTACTTAAATTTAAAACCCGATGAGTAATAATATACGACGTGAATTCGTTTTATAATAGATAAAAATCATCGGAATTTATGAATTTTTTGTCATTATTCAGTACACTATTAATTAATATTACAATTGTTTATAGTACATCTATTGCCGAAGAAATTGACAAATACAAAAATATTTTAACCAATTTCAGTTTTGGTTTTGTAGATGTAAAAAAAGAAAATCAAAAAACAGCAATAGTCGGAAATCGTTTCACAGCAACTCTGTCTAAGTCTTCAGGTCTAATTTGGGTGTTTTATCCCTTCGCCACACACCTTTCCATACGTTTTTTTTTTCATTTACCAAGTCTTCTTCAGTAAGTACCTTTAGGAGTTTTGTTATTTTTTGATATTTATTGATATTTATTGATGATAACGTTCATTGCTATAATAGCGAACTGATGGGGTTTATATTTGTCATACTAGGGTATAAAAAGTAGAACGAAATTGTGATAAAAATTTTATTTAAAAAAATCACGGACAAGCATTCATAAATTCATTGCAAAATGACAAAACGTACTCACGAAAAAGACATCCTTCCGTTTTTTCGTTATATAAATACATCAACGCGGATTAAAATAATAAATATGACAGAATATGAAGGCTGTAAAGCTTTAAGAAGGAAAATCCGTTGAAAATTTTTCTAATTGAACAGATTTTTATGAAACACGAAAGATATTATTTGGTCCAAGTCTTTTTTCTACATTCAGATTCAATATATAAGGATCGTTCATTTTTGGGGAGTGTTTTGACACGATCTAGTGGGAAACAAAACTTCAAACTAGTAAATTATGAAAAAAATTCGATTTTCATCATAATTCCTCATGAAGATTTGACAAAACTCCAAACGTCTCTCCGAATCAATTCTTAAGAGCTCGCGATGAAGTTGAAGCTTGATGGAGGAGTTTGTCCGAGTTGTCCAAGGATAAAAAACCTTCTGAAGAAATCCCAAAAATATGTAACCAGTGAAGGTTATTACCTTATATTCGAACCGCCCTCGTATTAAAAAATAATAATTCATAAATTCAGCACATAAATCTTGGTTGATAATTTTTGAAATAAAAAAAATAATAGTTCGATGAAAAACTGTTTATCTCGATTTCCGGCAGTCTTATAGAAGTCTTATAGAAAAAAGTTAAATGACAAAGTTGTAAAAAATTAAAAGATCTATAACTCTTATTTCGAAATTTTTTCCCATTAACTCAAAATTTAATCGAAATTTGTGTTTGCTTTTTACGTAAAAAAAACCACATTCTAATATCTAGTTCTACAACAATAATTGACAGTTTATATATCAAAATTGACAGATCTGTTTTGACACCTGACATAATTACTGAATCGTTTACTATAATAATGAATATGAATATATTGAGAAGAAGAACCAGCGATACTTCCACGCAAACGGAATGTACATTCCCCATAGTATTTTTGAAGAAATTACCTCGAGTACCACCAAGACATTCTTAACGTAGAAAAAGTCTTAATACCAACGATTCGATCGTTGTAACTAAAAGTAAATCTTGCGTAATCCGTAAATTACCTTCACATTATCGTAATTTTGCTAAATCTATAAAGAAGAATCAATCGGTGAATTCCACGTTGACCGACATCGATAAACCGATAATAACTAAATCGAAGAAAACCGTTAGATTCGTGAGTCCAGTTGAAAGAAGCGTTGAAGTTTTGAAGGTACCTATTATGTTAAGCGAACCTTCTAGTTCTAAACAAGAAGATCTCAAACTGGGTACAATTATTGAATACGATAACGAAGATACGACAATACCTCAACTAGAAGTAGCTTTCGATGAAGACGCTGTCAATACTTCTAATCGTGAAGAAAAACCAGACAATGATTCCGAAAATTTAGATGATGTTGGAATAGTTACTATTAGAGCTCATACTGTTATTATTAACAATCATTTTTTTCAATAAATAACTTTAATTTGTTAAATTGTATGAATAAATTTATTTAAATATATATAAGTTGTTGTTTTTTTGAACATTATACAAAATTATTGTTTCTGAACATCGTCGTTACTTTAACAGCTTCATTCTACCACCGTCTACAACTTTTATTACGAATTTCCATGTTTTATATAAAAGTACACTGAGAAACATGTAACAAATTAAATTACCTACTTCAACTTTTTAATAGTTGATATTACGAAAAAAAATTATTCTTTATAAAATGTTCTGCGTGGTATAAAATCTAAAATGCAATTATTTCCGTTGTTAAATTGATCATTAGAGCTGTACGCAATAGCAGAACATTGTAAAATAAAGTGTTACGACAAACCTGCTAATCTAAAGAAGACTACACTGTTCATATTCCTTTTATTATTCGAAGTCCAGAGGATAATTTTGATTTTTCTTTTGCTGTAAAAACGAGATATTTTTTTATATATCATATTTGTCTTCTGAATAGAAAGGTAGAGGATTAAGTTTTAATAAACGAAAGACAAAGAGTTATTTTCATCTATTTTTGTTTTAAATTTATATATTTTGCATAGAATAAATCTTTTATTTTTCATTTGTTTTTCTTATGACGGCGAACCGAGGAGAACTCGTTAGGCTCTACGTGGTTTTTGAGGGAGGAAGTGAAAAAATTAATAGAAAACTACAAACCACTCAAAGTGAAGACAACGAATAATGAGGTGAAAATTGTTCTGAAAAGCGAATAACCGATTTATGAGCGACCAAGAAGACTATCGGCACCCGAAAAAGAAGAAGTAGATAGACAGATATAGGAATGGTTAAAAGATGAATAATCAAATCGAATTGTTCGGATTTCGCTAGTCCTATTGTACTAGTGAGAAAAAAGGATAGCCGAACCAGAATTTGTTGCGATTATCGCAAATTAATAAAAATATAATACGCGATAGATTTCCACTTCCACATATTGGAGATGTCCTAGACAGCTTACAGAGAGCAAGGATATTCAGCACCCTTGATTTAAAAAATGGATTTTTTCATGTACCTGTTGAAGCAAGCAGCACAAAATAAACTTCTTTTGTAACGCCGATTGGTCAGTACGAGTTTATGAAATGTCCATTTGGAATGTGTACTATTCCAGCAGTTTTCCAACGATTCATCGCTCATGTCTTCAGGGAGTTGACTGCTAGAATGTACGTTATATACTACATGTTATCATCTTGGGTGCGAACGAAGAAGAGGGGATAGAAAGACTAAAACTTGTATTAAAGACAGCTGCAGAATATGGACTAGAAATGAAAAAGAAAAAGTGCCAACTGTTGAAAACCAAGGTAAAATTTTTAGGATACATAATGTATTCACAAAAACCATTGAGAAAAGGGACCTTACAACAGGAGTTGCACGATGGGCCCTGATGCTAGAAGAATTTCAGTATGAAATTGAGTATAAACGAGGTAGGCAGATGGCGATAAAAAGGATTTTGACCGAAGAGTATGAAGATTTTTATTTAGAGCATGATATATTGTATAAATACGATAATGGATTAAAATTACTTGTCATTCCAAAGAACATGCAGACTTAAAAAATAATAATAAAAGTTCATAGATAGGAAATTTTTGAATGAAAAAAACACAAGGAGTAATAAACAAGGAATTTTACATACCAAGACTAAAAGACAAAATAGAAACGATTAAAAATAACTGTATACCTTGTATATTATGGAATAAAAAGGAAGGAAAGAAAGAATGAATGCTTCATCCTATACAAAAGCTAGAAGGTCCGCTAGAGACGTATTACGTCGACCAAATAGGACCAATGAAGTGAACAACAAAATTATCAGTACATTTTTGTGTTAGTTGATGACTTTTCCAAATTTGTGTGGCTTTATCCAACAAAATCAACCACGACGAAAGAAGTGACATGTTGTCTTGAAAAATAGCGTAAAATATATCATCTCTTTCGAAAATGCGTGCTGCATACTTTTTTCATTCTGGGTAATTATACAAATTCTTGAAATATTGTATATAAAATACAAGAGCGTTAATATCATCAACTTTTTCTTTCAAAATACTGTCTGAATGAAGATCTATCAACTTCATTTGCTAATAAATTGGTGGCTGTGAAGCTTCAAAATTGAATGGATTGATGAAAATTGGAAATTCAATTTAAAAACTGAATTACAAATACTAGAAAAACATAAATATAATAAAATTGTTCAAACTGTCGTCCATGTTGTCTTATAGATTAACCACATACAGTTTCAATACGCCTTAAGGTATTTAAAGTCATCAAAGGTTGCCTTTGAGAAAGTTTCTGAATGTTTCTTCGGTTGAGGCTTGGAGCTCATCTATATTACTATGCCGATTTGCATAAATCTTATGACCACAAAAAAGTCTATAATACTTAATTCCGATGACCTCAGGGGCCATCTGATAAGTCTTTAAATATTCTCCAACTACCCTTGACTTATTAGCGGGCGCTCCATCTTAGGGGGGAAAAAGGTATATCCTCCCGCAACTCTGGCATATTTTGTAATATATTTAGGTATCATTGGGCTGTTAAAATACCATCAAAAATTGTATATACAACTTTAGTGCCCAATACAAAACATGGAATACTAAAACCAAATCGGCATGGTTGTCTTGTATTTTCCCTAGTATATATACTACCCAGCCGCTTATATGGGATTCATCAGACCATATTACCTTTTTTGCAAAATACAGATGTTCATTAGTTTTGGTTAAAAATTAATTTCAAAATTCCAATCGTTTTAATCGATGGTCAGGATGTAATTATTGGACAATTTTAACCTCATACGGTATAAATTTATGCTTTTTTAATAATTCTTACTCTTTTATGAGGCTCCTACCTCTTCCTCTATTTTTTCACAGAAACTTTTGGGGTCTTGCTTCACACACACTAAAACATCAATTTCGCCAACCAACATTTTATATGAAATGAAATTTACTGAAGATTAGATAGTGATAGATCAATGTATTCAGAAAAAAATACTACGTTAAAATAGACAGGGTGTTTCATTTGAAAAATATCAAGTATGTTCCCAATCTTAAAAACAGTGCTCTAAAAACATTCTTATTTTCGTCTTGTATTTCAGAAATAAAAGTAGTTAGAATATTTGTTTTTGTGATTTTAAAAGTTTTACAAAAAAGTGATATAGGATCAGGAAAAGCGACATGCTTATATCTTTATTAATATCAGAGATAAACTGCAGTCTCAACCAAAATGAAGCACAGTGAACACAAAAAAACACCCAATTCGTTGTACGACAATTTTTATTTGGACTTTCAATTTAAAAAAAAAAAAAACAAATTAACACTGAGAATTTATTCGAAATATAAAGCAGTCGGATTTGCTCCTAATTCCAATCGGATACTATTGGATCCAGCAATCATAAAATCCTCTTCTCCTTTTGTTGATTATCCGTACTTTTTAAAAAAGGGGCAAATATTTTGATTTTTAGGTACCTGAAAACGATTGTTATTCAATAAGCAAATTCATTTTATATAAGCAATAAATTTAATTTACATCTTCAATATGATGTTTTCTTTGACATGATAACATCAATCAACAGTTAATCTAAAGATCAGGAATATTATTTATTTCCACAAAAACTGCCAATATGACTGAGTCTGTTGTTATTTTTACAAATTAGTACATATGTTAGTAGCTATTTTATTCGAAATGCTAAAAAAATACGAGTTTCATACGATGTGGTTGTCACCAAGAATGATTATTAATAAAGTTTTGGGAATTTCTTTGAGAATAATTAGAGTTTAAGATAATATCACGTCATTCGAAATTATTTCGACATATTGATAAAAAACTGTAATCACAGTATGATTATATATAATATTATATATAAACAAATTGTATATAATGCTGATTGTATTAAAGCAGCAACTATGGATAGAGAACTTTCGATATCAAGTAATTAAGATTTTTTATATAAATCAATCAAACGGAAATAATACAACACTTTAGTATAAGTTTTGTTATATTATACATATACAATTTTGGAAACTTTGTAAAAGTTGTAATCCATGAAAGTGTTTATAAAAAAGTAGTACAGTGAAAGAGTTCTTAGAGATTATTGTCATTTTCAAGCGTTTATTCACTATCACAGCTTCAAAGGTGAACATAAAGATAGTTCGTCCCTGGAGAATATTCAGGAATGCATATTAACATCATCTGTATCTTGGAAGCCATATTAATTATGTCAGACTCCTCTACCTCAGAGTTTAGTATTAACGACACGTACAAGCATAGTAGACTATAACATAAATAGATATGATATAGATTATCAATGTGACTTAAATATTAATGATTTAAACCGTAATAACACGACAGAAACCAGAGATAACACTACAATTGCCGACCAGTCCAGTGTTTTATATTGCGTAGCCATGACAATTGTTTTCGGCCTACGCCTCTCTTTCCTTATATGGTCAATTGGGGTATTGTACATCTTTCTCCTCAAAGAAAGTGACCCAAGTATCCAACCTTTCGCACCTTGATCAAGTTGATCAACTCCCTCTCAGTTCCCGCTCTTCTTAGTACATCATTGTTCCTCACTCATCTGTCCATGGTATACACAACAATTTTGAAGGGTCTACATTTCCAAGGCTTCTATTTTATTGATGGACGATATCTTTAATGACCATGTTTCCATGCGGTACCGTAAAATTGACCAGACATAACATTTGACCATTCTATAATGAAGGTCACAGGAGAGATTATGGTTACACAATATCGGTTTAAATTTAATGGATGCCTGTCTTGGGTGTTCAATGCGGCTCTTAATTTTCTGCTGAGGGTCCCATTTCTCGATAGGCTCGATAGGCGTATTATCTATATGTGGTTAGGCACTTCAAATTGCATTTCAGCTTATTGCCATGCACTTGGTTTTTGTTGCATTTATTTTTAAGCCATATGATTTCCCAATATTGTTTATTTCGCCCAAGGAATAATTTCATCTCGAGTACGTTGTCTGTGAGTATTGCCGTATCGTCTGCATAGCGAATATTATTCAGCGGGTATCCATTAACTTTAACACCATAATCAGAGCCTTCAAGAGCCATTGCAAAGACTGCTAATCAACTTACAATAAACCAGATCAAACAAAAATTTGACTAAGTATATTGAAGACATCATAAAGTTTTGTGATAAGTAAATAAATGAGATTTCCGCCCAAACCAAAATTCATGGTCATGCCTGATAAACCCTTGAAAATCGTTCATACTAATCTATTTTAAGGTAATGGACAGAAAAAAAAACGCCTACCTTAACTCACCACTGACTACACTCCATGATATGAAATAATCATTTACTTTACCATCCCTGACTGCTCCAGTTTAACAATATGTGCGAAAGATTTCATTTAATTTTAATCAAACACCTTAGGTTACCCCAAAGCACTAGATCTACATTATTATTAAAGAACGAATGTCTTAGGCGTTGCTAGGCTACAACTCTATTCACTTCTCAACGAAACTAAAACCCATGAAGTATCAAACGAACATCTGAATACAAATCCTCTTCTAAAATTTACAGTGTGAAAACTTTGAAAACAAATAAAATATTGCCAAGAAAATCAAAACTACTCGTATATGATTAATTCCAAGGAGTAACGAAATCTACAATACGACAATACAAACATTATACAAAATTGATATTTTTTGAGATTGATAGAGTGGACCTGAAGAACCTCCACAGACCCGTTACATTATACAGTTTATTGGTAAAATTATTAATAAAAAAGTGAATTGTCAAGATACTATTCATATTTCCTTCTATAATAAACAACTGACCTTTAGTTTTTGTATTAGATGTAGGTGGTGTCTGAATCCAAATTATTCTTCTTTCTACAACAAAATAGATTTGATTATTACCAAGGAAAAGTTTCAGATGCATTGAGCTAAATTGGGTGTTTTCCAAAAGAAAACAAATAAAAATAAGAGGATTCTCTTAGCAAAGGCAAAATCATTCAATAAATTGGTAAGACAAAAACTTTCTCTAGTTTCTCTCCAGCTTCTGTTGAAAAAATAAAAACTGTTGATTGTTTTTTGGGATTCTAACATTTTAAATAAAAATCCTGTTGTAGATTTGCTGTCAGTCTAATCTCCTGCCAAATCCAAGTCAGTATATCCTAATATTTTAGTATCACTTAGATTAGGTCGTGTAACTAATTAAACAATCTATTAATTGAGGAACGGGTTTCTTTGTTTCAGTTTTAGCTCCATTCAAAAGTATTATATATTCTATATTCGACCGACAATGCTCTGTCACTGAGAGATCTTAATAAATGATTCAATGTGATATAGGAATACAAACCCTTCTGAGGCCTATTTGCTGAGATATAGGGTGTTTAAAATTTTACATCAAAATCAAAAATTTGCGATACATCAAAAACGCCTTAAAATTTCTTATTCAAATAACCTAACCAATATGCTCCTTAATAAAGTAATATTTTGACATAAGCAAACTTTGGAGTAATTTAACCAGTGGCACGCTGACAGGGTTTTTATCCCCCTATTTTTCACGCCACTGTATATATATATATATATATATATATATATATATATATATATATATATGGCAAATTTGTTACACTTATAGAATGGTTAAATGAACCTAAAGAATAAGCAACAAAATCGAAATAATTCTTAAACGGCTCTACTTATCGATTTCAGGAACTTCGATCACCGCCAGTCTGGTCAAAATTAATTGATTTGTATGTGAGTAATTGTTGGAGAACGAAAACTGAAAATAAGTTTTTTTAACATTCAGCTAAGAAAATTGAAAATTTTCAAAAATCGGGAAGTTATTGGTTTTCTCCGTTTTTTAAAAATCGTATTTTCCTCAGATCTCGACCTTTTGAGGTCCTAGGAAGCTTCCCTGAATATTTCTGCGATGATATATATATATATATATATATATATATATCATGATCAGAAATCTAAAAGCAAGTAGGTACATAATGAAAATTTATAATTTATTGAGATTAGTTTTACTAAAGATAATAATTAAACGAAAGGCAGAAAATCGATAAAAAAAATAAAAGAAATTGAATTGATATTTGCAAGTTAATTAATTATAGTTATTTTATATATAAGGAATTATTTATTAAAAATGATATATTCTAAAAGGATTGCATATGTACAAATCATAATTTGTATCATAGAATAATGTTATTAATTATAAATTAATATAAAATTTAGTGGAAGATTGATTTTTTTTAAAAAAAATATATGAAACTGTTGCCAAAATGACCCATAATAGTGAAAATTCATAAACTATTAATGAAATAAAAGTTTATTTAAAAACATAAATATAAGAACTGACAAGTGTTTGAAAAGTGAAGGACATTGTGAGGAGACAAGAGAAAAAATCTAGTCAGTCATATTATATGGTTGCTATTGAAAAAAAAAAGAGCATCAGGGATTTTGAAAAGAGTATCAGCAGAAAAGAGAATGGGGAGTGCAAAGTTATAAGAAATAGAAGTTAAAATTGAATCAAAATACAAAATAATTGCAAATTATTAAAGATGAATGGAAGATAAATATCTGGACTGAAGAAAATCCAAAGAGTTGAAGATTTGTTACTGACAATTCACAGAAGTAAATGCAAGTAAAGTAAATGTATATATATATATATATATATATATATATATATATATATATATATATATATATATACATTTACTTTACCATCCCTTACTGCTCCAGTTTAACAATATGTGCGAAAGATTTCGTTTAATTTTAATCAAATTTAATTGAGGAACGGGTTTCTTTGTTTCAGTTTTAGCTCCATTCAAAAGTATTATATATTCTATATTCGACCGACAATGCTCTGTCACTGAGAGATCTTAATAAATGATTCAATGTGATATAGGAATACAAACCCTTCTGAGGCCTATTTGCTGAGATATAGGGTGTTCAAAATTTTACATCAAAATCAAAAATTTGCGATACATCAAAAACGCCCTAAAATTTCTTATTCAAATAACCTAACCAATATGCTTCTTAATAAAGTAATATTTTGACATAAGCAAACTTTGGAGTAATTTAACCAGTGGCACGCTGTCAGGGTTTTTATCCCCCTATTTTTCACGCCACTGTATATATATATATATATATATATATATATATATATATATGGCAAATTTGTTACACTTATAGAATGGTTAAATGAACCTAAAGAATAAGCAACAAAATCGAAATAATTCTTAAACGGCTCTACTTATCGATTTCAGGAACTTCGATCACCGCCAATCTGGTCAAAATTAATTGATTTGTATGTGAGTAATTGTTGGAGAAAGAAAACTGAAAATAAGTTTTTTTAACATTCCGCTAAGAAAATTGAAAATTTTCAAAAATCGGGAAGTTATTGGTTTTCTCCGTATATATATATAAATATATATATATATATATATATATATATATATATATATATATATATATATATATATATATATATATATATGTATGTATGTATGCATGTGACCCTCATAACTTTTGAATCGCTCGACCGAATCCATCGTGGATGGAGCCATTCGAAAGGGATTGACCAAACTTAAGATTTTGAGTACAATTTGGACCAATTCAGACCAGTTTTTGATTTGATGATATCTATACGAGCTCAAAAAAACTCGTCTATATCATTCAAAAACGTCCAAATCGGTAGATTGGTTCGTAAGTAGTTATTTTCGAAGCAGAGAACAGAGTTCTGAGAGCTCAAAATGAATACATGAGTCCTGGGCGGACAGAAACGTTAGACACATGCCTGATTTTACAAATACGCGGAACTTTTGATTGAATTTCTACTTCTAGTTCTAAACGAAAAACAAAGAGTTATTTTCTTTTCCAATTTTATATATTTTAATCATCAGCTAATCTATATGGAGAATTTTACATACCTTTTGCATTTGTACTTTGCACAGTAGGTTCCTGAATCCAAATTAATCTTCCTTCTGCAACACAATCAATTTAATTAAGAGCAACCATATACTCATCACAAAAATAAACAAAAAACATGGGGAAGCATCAAAATATTTACAAAATTGTTATTCGTTTAATGGGTAAATCTCAATTTTTTCCAAGTAAGAATATACCAATAATTTTAGGTCTCTTTCAATCGATAATAAATTGTTGTCTTAATGAAAATATTACTTATAATAACAAAACAATTTACCTATTGAATACCAAGGGACAGAATCCAATATAAGGAAAAGAGAATTTTGAGAATTGGTTCACATACATAGGAACGAGAAAATAGGCAGTGATAAAAAAGAACTAAATAATTTAAGTAAAATTCATAGATAAATTTTTATGCAACTATGAATAATTTAATTTGTAACTGCCACATATATTTGAGGTGTAAAAATCAAAGAAAAATTTATCTTTCTTGTCAAAAAGAGTTTCAAAAAGTAAAACGAGAAAATTAATTGGAATTGATGAAATAATATCAACTCACATTAACATGAGACTTGTATGTGAAAATGTAAACAAACAAATAATGAAAAATTACAAAAATTGCGAAGCAGAAAAACCAAAAATTTTTTCTATTTAGATCCAAAAAAGAATAGTTGATACCTACATTTCTAAATTTAAAATTATCTCATTCAAAATTTACAAATACTTGTAACATGAATATCAGAATAATGTTTTATATATGTGTATGTTTCAAATCATAAAACTATTACTGAATCCATTTAATTATAAGATCATAAAATGAATTGGTAGACAAAGCAATTATAATAGATAAACAAATTCCTAATAACATTTTCCAAAAATTTGACGAAAAATTTCTTTACAGAACCCTTTCTTTTTAAAAAATGCAGAGCAAGAACTGTTAAAAAAATTAATAACCTAATACTTAAACAATAACCAATTTATAAAAATTGAAACGAAATAATATTGAAATGGATCAAAAATTTTATTGAGATTGAATTATCTATTATGAGTGACTAATATCTTAAGTAATATTGAATGCAACACTAATCATCTAAATAATAAAACTCAAAATAAAATAAGATCTGATATTTGTAATATTATCAGAAATTTCAAAAATAAATTAAGAAGCAGTAGTGAAATAATATCATCTGATCTGAAATTGGAAATTAATATCCTCTAAAATATATATGGTCTGTTAAAAGTGCACAAAGCTATAACACCTATTTGACCAATTGTTTCAAGTATTCAAATACCTCTAACCCTAACCTCAATTATTTAAGGTGCAAATGTAACAAAAGACAAGTAAACTAGCCTCGTGGCGACTGATAATAATAGACAATGCTGTTGCCTATACACAACACATTTATAAAAACACATACAGAGCAAACTCTTTTTTTTAATTTTGTTTTAAATTATTTTTAGTTAAAAAACTCATAACCTTTCATGGAGGTAAAATGAACGTTGTTGTAGAAATTTGCCTCTATACAAATGTCTGCAAGTATGTAAGTAATTTACAAATTTATTAATTATTCATTTAACTTCGAATAATGATGCATAAGTAGATCAAAACAAATAAAAATTATTTATAATCTCAATTTCAAACAAAAATGACTCTTATCAAAGTTATAAAGCTAACACTTAGAATAACATACTTCAAATATAAGAATTAAATATATAAACAAATTGTCAGTTGTACTATAGGACTTTCCATATCACATAGCAAGCAAGATCTTGAGGAAACTATATTAAGTAAACTTAACATAAATATTCCATTCTTTTTCCATTATGTAAATGACTGCATTACTGCTGTACCAATAAAAGCGAATTGAAAATATAAATAAATAATATCAAAATATGTTGAAAATACTTAAGGATAAGTCGAAACTTCAAAATCTAACTTTCTTTTAAAAACTATCAAAAAAACTAATTTTGAAACAGAAGAGGCCTAAAATGAAGAACATTTAGCTGCATTAATATATATACATATAAATTCACTTACTTTCAAACATGATAAGCTTCTATATTAATGATATACGCCAACTAACAAAAATGAGCTGTATATAGAGTTCAAAGATATAAAAATATTCCAAAATTCGAAAATGCCGATCCAAACGCACGTGTCTTCCTTAAAATGGTTATGGGAAAAGTAAAATACGAATGATTAAATAGTTAATGGACTTATATTTGCTGGCATTCGGAAACTATTCTATTCCATCACAGAACTAATAATACAAGGTTCGTTCCATCCAGGATGGGGTTGATCTATGTTCCAGCCTTTGCTACCAACCCAAAAACTTAAAATTTTTCAAAAATACATGCATTTCAAATTTAATCGTTACTCGACGACGACGAAGCAAAGTTAAAATAATAAAATTGAATATAAATCTTGCATACAACAACAAGAACAAAATCGAACTAAAGTTAGATTTACTACGAGGTCGAAAATATTAGTTTTAAGGTCAGCTGATCTGAGACTGACATTTAGCTGGTTGTTAACCCATAATAACTAGATTTCTCCCTAGAATTGCAACTTACACGCAATCAAAATGGCACAAAACTAAAGTTTCTATATATATATATATATATATATATATATATATATATATATATATATATATATATATATATATATATATATATATATATATATATATATATATATATATATATATATATATATATATATATATATATATATATATATATATATAGATATATATATGTCAGTATGTCAGTGTCAGATCAGTTGACCATAGAAGTAATATAATATCTTTTCGATCTCGTGGTAAATCTAACCCTGTATATAATCTTTGAATCCAACTTTAGTTCGATTTTCTTCTTGTTGTTTCCAATATTTTTATTATTGTGATCAAGAATGGATATACTATCCTGCAAAAAGTAAGTAAACTATATATTATTTTCTCATAAATACTGTTACTTTTTTGCCTTCACATCTTTATCTTTTTACATCTTTCTCGTCAGTCGGCTCAAGACTGTTGAATTCATAGCAAAAATAATGGATTTCATTATATATTAAAACAGATATTATAATTACATATATCATAATTAATCATAGTAGTAAAGTAGAGAGTCGTGTGCTTAAATTAAACCTGTGGCAGGCCTGAAATGGATTGTAAAAGTATGAAGAGAGCTCCACTAGCATAAGATCACGGACATGTAAACAACAATTAATAAATATAACAAATAATAACAAAGAACAACATCTATACTTATACTTCACAACTGCTTTAGATTTATTACATATAAACAACAGATTGTGGCCTTTTGAGAATATCATCAGGGAAATAAATAATTTAATTTCAACAAATCTCACTGTGAAGGTTGTTAAAAAAGGTTCACTGTCGTAGGATCCAGTTTGTAGCTGAAAAGCTAAAAATGAGAAAAAGTGAGATGTTAGAAGCATCTACTGATAATATTTACTTGCCAAAGTTGTGGTTTTATAAAGACCTTCTATTTACTGATCAAGGAGCATCCAATGTGTTCAAAGGTAAATTAAATCTAAAAATTAATAGTGATGCATCTGAAAGTATATCAGAAAGTGTATGTAATTTTTAGCTTAAATATTTAATAAGAAGTATTTCAAATTTCTCTTTTTTTGTAGCAGAACCTTGATCCTGAAATTGTGTACAGTGATGTAGAAAGCTTGGGATGCTTATCCCAAAAAGGATAATCTGAAACACCATCTCAGTAGGGCCCAAAGTCATTCAAAATAAAAAGAGGCGGTAGATTAGGGGAACCAGAAAAAGAAAATATCACAAATCTATTTACCTCTGCAGTGACAGTGCTGCCAAGTAAAAAAAAGAATAGTGAAGAAGTTCATCATCAGCCTAAAAAGCATCGTTTATTTGCAGAGTAAGTTTTTTAAAAAAGTACTAAAAAAGAGGCTGTCCCCTGCTCATATTATCCACATATCATTTAATCTGCCATTATTACTCACTAGAAATTGGGTCAGTGAAATTAATTAATGGAACAAAAACTACAATAACAGCAGAGGGATAGGTAGTTGATCGAAGACTTGAAAACTCTCAGTTGCTATTTTACAACAAATAATTTATTTCCATATTTATTGCAGATGAAATGGATACATAAGAGAATCAAGATTAAATTGACGACTTGAATAGCAAAATTTCTAGCCTTTAATTTGATGCAAAAAGAGAGCAAGAAAAAATGAATTACTATCCATTTCTAATTATATTTTATTTCTGGTCTCTTTATTTATTTTACAGTTTCCTTTTTTCAATAGTTCTCATAATACTTAATATTCAATAAAAGTATATCTAATTTATATTCTATTTTATTCATGGGCTTTGTTTTCCTTGAAAAAAAATTACATTAGACTTTAATAATCTAAAAGTAAAATTTGATATTACACTAGAAGTAGAATAAACTAATTTACAATATTACATTATAAAGGTAAGTAACAATTTTTTAAAGTGAAACTAAAAATAGAAAAACTAGAAATTGAAACAATATTGCCAACGTATTTTATTCATTATTCAGTCATTAAAATAATTTGTAACTTTTCAGATGTTGAGTGCTTCATTTCTAGGTCTACCATAATACATAATAATACCAAAAGCAGCTTCTGCTACACATTCAAAATATTATAATTTGCATTTCTTATAGTTATAATTCAAATTCCTTGAAAATTTTTAGCCTCTCTGCTTTAGTTGTTGAATATCATTATAGAAACAGAAAGCAAACATTTTTAAAACAAAACAATAGAAGAAGTGTCTATTGCAAACTAATATTTTTGAAAAATATCTTGTAAAGTGAAAAAAACTCTTTAGATTTTTCACTCAATTCACTTCTCTATTGCAATGTTTTCAATTCATTTCAATTCAATTTTCACAAAAACAACAGGAATAAAATGAGATATAGTGCTCTCTGAAATTCAGTAATAAAACTGCAAGCTTTGAAAACTTTCCCCTATAGCTAAGTATCTTAGTGTTACAATGAGTTTATGATCTGCCAAGGGTTTTTGAGATATCTTATGTTTTATTTTTCTCGGGGGTTTTTCAAATGTTTTTTCATCTATTCTCAAATAATTTTTGAATGTTTTTTCACCTAGCTCTGTAACTAAATTGTTTCTTTTTGTTCTATCTAACCACGGCCTGGCCCTCCACCGCCTGGCTGCTTTGTTCTGCCTCCATACTCCAAAAGCAAGGCAGCCGCAGATGTAATTATTGCCTGTGATGCACCAACCCACTTTTTCTTGTTTACTTTACTTTTACTTAAACAATTTTGTAAGTTTGAATTTCTGGAACCGTTGGCAATATTCATACTGAATACACTGTTTACACTACTGCACCAACACAATTACACTGTCTGACTGTTAGACAGTGTAATTACGGTTTTCGAAATGCGAGTCAGACAGTGTAATTGTGAGTGTTGGTGTTTCAGTATATAATTTTGGTTAGTGGCAGCCATGTTGCGATGGCAACAGACTTGCATGTCAAGTGAAGTGCAATATTCCTCTATGCAATATTTTGAACTTGAAATTAAATAATTTTATTTTCTTTTAATGAAGATCTTTTAGGAAATTTAATTTGTTCACTAGTTGAATCTAACTGTAATAAGGATTTTGGTCTATTATTTAAATAATCTCTTTTAACGAAACAATCAAAAATAGATATAAGTATCTGAAATATATTTTTGTATAATTTGGATAATTTAGGAGCTTCTGACTGCATTATTTATTAAAAAATTTAGAAGATATTTTAAAAATAACTGTTGTAGAATCTTTTAATTTTTGTGTTATTATTTATGCAACTAGACGATCGTTATTTGATACTGCATCTGTAAAGAATAATTGTAATTCCCTATATTGATCTAAAATTGTAGTGACGACACTTTGTACTGACAACTATCGAGTTTGCAATGTATGCAGGATTTTTATGAACTAAATAAATTACATGTGCTCTTTATGACAAATAATTTAGAAATATCTCGGTTAAGAAATGCTACTACAGAATTTATACTCCTAAACATTTCATTTCCACTATCGGTCGCAACTCCTATCATATTATCTAACTATATGGTTAGATAAAGAGATTGCATCCGCTACAGAAAGTTTGATTGAAGCCAAAAATGAGTCCTGAAAATGACTAAACTCATTAACATATATACTAGCAGATTCAAATGTTTTACTTCTGATTATTCATTTACTATCAAAGAAAATTTCTTCTTTCACAACTCCTTCCAAGTTAAATAAATAACTTGACGTCCACATACTTTTTTACTATAGCAGCAATTATCGTTGGAGGACGTGCTAGTCCCTGAGCAATGTTTTGAGTCATGCAACCGTAAAAAATTGGACTGCAAGCTTCAAAAGTAGTAAATTTCCAATTCCATTGAAGATGTTTGAATGTTGACCAAAAGCGTGCAAACGTAGAAGATGTAGACTTTTTAAACCGAATTGTTACCATGGATAAGACTTCGGTTCTTTTTTTTCGATCCAGAAACAAAGCAACAATCGAAGGAATGGCGACACTCTGGTTTTCCAAGACCTAAGAAGTTTCGTGTCCAAAAATCTGCTGGAAAAGTTCTTGCTTCAGTTTTTTGGGATAGCCATGGAGTAATCATGATTGATTTTTCGGATAAGGGTAGAACAATAACTGGAGATTACTATTAGACATTACTGACCACTCTAGGGGAAAAAATTAAAGAGAAACGCTATCCAAAGTTGTTTTGTTTTTGTAGGACGACGCCCCTGCACACAAATCTCATGTTGCCATGCAAAAAATTCATGATTTAGGATTTGAATTACTAGAACACCCCCCCCTATTTACCAGATTTGGCTGCGTCTGACTATCATCTCTTTCCTTAACTGAAAAAAAGTTTAAAAGGTCGTAAATTTTCTTCCAACGAGGATGTAATAGAAGCTGTGGAGGTTTAGTTTGCAGAGTAAGAAGAAACATTTTTTTAAAGCTCTAGAGACGTTGCAGGTTCGCTGTAGTATGTTGAGTAATAAAATATTTTGACACTGAAATTTTGTTTGGTTCTATAGTAGGCTAAGAATTTTTCTATATATCATCGGACAGTAAGCAAATTGGTTACCTATTTTACTATTTTTTATCCCAAAAATCTTTTTTGTGGTTGCTACTTCTTGCTAGTTGGTGTACTGTGATATATAAGTAAGAAATCTTCAACTGATGGAGCATTTTTTATGTAAATGAATAAAGATAAAATTAATATATTCTCTATACACTATGGATCAATGTAAGTCTGAAAACTAATCAAAATTGTAATTCGCATTAAAAATTTACATATATGTTACAAAAATTCTCATATTATTTTAAAGTATTTAATTTTCCCGCACAATTTTCCAATCTTAGGACTGACAAAAAAGAATAAATATTCTTGAGTGTTTTTTGACACGTTTATACCACGGATGATTCTAAAAAAATATTTAATTATGTAGTTATTATTCCAACTATTTATTATGGTAATACGTTTGTTTATCTATTTCTCATTTTTGTTGGGTATTATTAGAAGTACCCCAGCCAAACAACCCACTTTTAATACTACTCGATAAAATGATTAAAATTCTCTGCTTGCACATTTGTACGTATCTAAAATTTGTTAATATTCGTCTCCTTTAATATGATTTTCGTCATTGTCATTTCCTCTCTTATTTCAATTCTTACTTTATTTTGTGTGTATTTTGAAAAAAAAATTATTCATTTTTTTATATATTTTAAAATTTTATTAATAATATTGATATTTCATACTAAAAATTTAAAAACTATTTTTTTCAATTAATTATAAACAATACACAATTGATGAAATTTAAAAATAAATCACGTGACTATGAACGCGTCACAATTGGTCACTATAGTTGTGACGTCATAATGTTAAAGCTATTTCATAACAGAACAGTGTTTACGGCTATAACACATGACTTAACAATAATATTTACTGCTAGAAAACCATTATTTACTTAATTTAGATTAGCTATATGTGACAAAGGATTTATAAAGGCAAAATCTGACAATATTCCTGATGTTTATATATTTATGATAACTAAAATTTTAAAAAATGACGTTCTGTTCAATTCTATTGAACTTCGAGGTGCCAAGGCATCAAGGTAAGTTTATTATTAATTGAAAATATTCAAGTATTTTATCTCCGTTATATTAAATATAATAAATTATTGCATCAATTGTAGATCATCACGTGGGGGTTACGGCGACAAAGCTAGGTTATATTCAACTTTGTCGTAAGAATGGGGTAAAGCTTATTCTGTTACTTAACTATTAATGAAAAGTCAAGACAAATTCAAGTTGTACAATGCCATGATTGTTTAGCTTCAGCAGGTAATTTATACTTGAATCAAAATCAAGTTATTTGATGTTACAAACAATAATAATCTTCTATATTGTTTGTACAGGTGGTTACACATGCATTAGCATTACTTATGTGTATTTATCACAGAAGTGAAGATCCGACACAAACTGAAGTAGCTTGCTATTGGAAAACATCTCTATTATCAAGCATTGATACAGTTGTAAAGTATATTAATGGTGAACAAATGATCAAAAAAAACCTCTGCTACTGCTTCTGAAAATTTTCAGGATAATAGTATATTTTTCGAAAGAGGTGATTCAATTTGTCAATAATAAACAAATAAAGTCGCAAATTGAGCAATTGAACTTTGATTTAGAATTGAAAAAGTTTATAAAAAGAAACTTTATGTAAATAAGCTGAACAGTTAACTAAGCAACAAAGTGAATGTCTAATTTTGCGTGAACTTAATTATGGAAGTATTACTGCATCAAAGTTTTAGGAATCTGCTCATTGTAAAACTGACAATGGTTAACTAGTTCATCAAATTGTTGGTGCGAGTAAAATTCATGAGACAAGTGCTATGACACGAGGCAATGAATTGGAAAAAAACGTAATCCAAGTTCTTGAGCAAGAATTAAGAATAAAGATAAAACGTCTGGAGATGTATCTTGTACCAATTCATCCGGTTTTTGCAGCATCTTCTGATGGAATGACTGGAAATGCCATTATTGAAGTAAAATGTCCCTCCAGTCGAAAATCATTGGATGCGTTTTTAGCAAAAGGTAAAATTAACTTGAAGTGTAACGCACAAATGCAACTACAAATGTTATTGACAGGTATAAAAGAAGATCTTTTGTGTTGCTGATCCTAACTTTAAAATGGAACTATCTACACTAAAAATAGCTCTCATTAAAGAAAGTTTAATATTTTGGACTAAAAGAATATTTTCAAAACTATTAAAATTTGTACAAACAAAGCAGACAGTAATGTTATTAATCTTCTCTCTCTCTCTCTCTCTCTCTCTATATATATATATATATATATATATATATATATATATGTATATATATATATATATATATATATATATGTATATATATGTATATACATACATATATATATATATATATATATATATATATATATATATATAGATATATATATATATGTATATATATATATATATATATATATATATATATATATATATATATATATATACTCGTAGTGCGTTCGACGACAGTCGGACAAATAGCTTGTACCACTTATTGAAAATAATACCAGCATTGCTGACACTCATTCCAAACTGTTCACTTAATCTTTCAAAAGTATCTTGGCGTCGTATTTTCATCAATGATAATTTTATGTTGGTAATTTAATATTAGATATAACACTAATACGTTTTAACATCAATTCCATCCCGAAGGAACTCCAGTATACGCTTTCAAATTATCATTGATCAATTAATTTGTGACTCCAGAATCCATTTCAATATTTTCTGATGATTCACTAAAAATTTCTTGAATGATTTGTTGTCCGCATCTTTTTTTGAAGCTAGTCTAGAAATCTTTCTAGTGCCTTAATAATTAGGACAATGAGAGTAGAGGAAATAGACAGTAGCCATCCAGTTTATAGTCTCATCCGGTGAAGAAGTGGTGAAGTTCTGGAGACGATATTTTTTATATAATAAAAATGTTTGTCTGTGCGGGATTCGAACTATCGATCTACGTGCTCACACTCGGCTCATATATGGGACAACACCATTACGACTCAACGGGAATAAATTCGAGATGAATGTATTTAAAGGGTTTGGCGCACCGCTCTAGTTGAACGGAAGAGTTATTTTTTGTTTCAAGAGGTACTTTTGAAAGTGCGAAAATGTGCTTACAGTTTTGTTAATAATAAATGTGAGAGCATGTGTGTGTGTTCGTATCATAATGTCGTTAGAATAGTATAGACGCAAATTGGAAGAGTTTACTAAAAGTGTTCGAGGGCTGAATAAAGATATTTTCTTTTATGAGAAGATTAAAGTGATAAAGCAATTGGAGCAAAGGTGCTTGTTGTCCTTAAAAATCGACGACTGCCACCTACTTCAAAATATCCACTTAATAGAATTAAACCGACTACAATATGAATAATACAATGGACAAGCATGCCGTCAAGGATGATATTAATGTGTTTGCAATGACATGTGTAATTTTAGCAACAGTATTTATTTTAATATTGAAAATTGTAAATATAAAGATTAATTATTCATGTAATATAGACATAAATGAGGAGTATACATTGTGTTTTAATAAAACTTTTCCTATGTTTTTTTATATTATTTATCAAAGCAAAAATAAGTTACAATGGTATTATACTTGAAAACTAGTATCGAAGTCGTTCTATATTAATTCTTGTACAATTGAAAGTACCATTGGTATGGCAAGCCTTTGAATCTTTTTTGGATTTTTCCATGGCAGAGGATGTTCCATCAAATTTGCAGACATCAACAATTATCATAGAAATTCATAATACTTAATTCCATAGATGTAACGTTCTAAACACTTGCTTGCTTTTTTATCTTGATTGTTTAGAGAATGGATCGATGTCGGTTGTTTTTAATTAATTATATATATATATATATATATATATATATATATATATATATATATATATATATATAATATATATATATATATATATATATATATATATATGGAACAAAGCAAGACAATTCCTTAATTAAAACTGCATGTTTCCATTCAACATTTTTCAAGGATAACTAGATAAAAAAATAAATAGCGCCCTCTAGCGTATTCGTTACTCATTAGGTTGTTTCGATATTATAACTCTTACATTGGTAGAAAGGAGCTCTCTTCAAAAAGACTAAGTTACGTAGAGCTGGACTTACAGGCGTTTTTTCATAATAAAGTTCCCGCTTTCCCACATCTCTTATTTGAAGAAATATTCTAAAACTTGTCAAATCAAATATACACTGAATTTCTTGAAGAAGACGATAATCATAGTTTAAAGGCATCTTAATTAGGCAAAATTTGTAAATTATTCTTTTTATAATTTTTGGTATTTAATTACGCCCCCTAGTGGTGGACCTACAACTAATTTCCAGGTTTTTTCGAGGTCACTTATGTTATAAATTATTTTTTCTGAAGCTGTACTATAAACGGTTCCCGAGATATGTCCAAGAGTCATTCTTATTGGGATACCCGGTACAATACCCCAATTGACAATACAAGGAAAGATCGAAGGTAAGAGAGGCGTAGGCAGAAAACAAGGATTTCAAAAATGTATATGTACAATATAACAAAACTAAGACTTCTATTATTTCGGTACTAATCGGTATTGTACTAATCAACCAAAGTTGATTAGTACAAAAAATCTTAATTACTTGATATCGAAAGTTCTCTATCCATAGTTGCTGCTTTAACACAATCAGCATTAGGTAGTACAATTTGTTTTGTCCTACATACTGTAATTACAGTTTTTCATCAATATGTCGAAATAATTTCGAATGACGTGATATTATGATATTATATGCGTATTTTTTTGGCATTTCAAATAAAGTAGCTACTAACCAACAAAAGGTGAAGAGGATTTTATGATTGCTAGATAAAATAGTATCCGATTTGAATTAAGAGCAAATCCGTCTGCTTTATATTTCAAATAAATTCTCAGTGTTAATAAGTCGTTTGTTTTTTTTTTAATTAAAAGTCCAAATAAAAATTATACGTACAACGAATTGGGTGTTTTTTTGTGTTCACTGTGCTTCATTTTGGTTGAGACTGCAGTTTATCTCTGATATTAATAAAGATATAAGCATGTCGCTTTTCCCGATCCTATATCACTTTTTTGTAAAACTTTTAAAATCACAAAAACAAATATTCTAACTACTTTTGTTTCTGAAATACAAGACGAAAATAAGAATGTTTTTAGAGCACTGTTTTTAAGATTGGGAACATACTTGATATTTTTCAAATGAAACACCCTGTCTATTTTAACGTAGTATTTTTTTCTGAATACATTGATCTATCACTATCTAATCTTCAGTAAATTTCATTTCATATAAAATGTTGGTTGGCGAAATTGATGTTTTAGTGTGTGTGTAAGCAAGACCCCAAAAGTTCCTGTGGAAAAATAGAGGAAAAGGTAGGAGCCTCAAAAATAAAAAGGTAAGAATTTTTAAAAAAGCATAGATTTATACCGTATGCGGTTAAAATTGTCCAATAATGACCATCGATTTAAACGATTGGAATTTTGAAATTAATTTTTAACCAAAACTAATGAACATCTGTATTTTGCAAAAAAGGTAATATGGTCTGATGAATCCCATATAAGCGGCTGGGTAGTATATATACTAAGGAAAATACAAGACAACCATGCCGATTTGGTTTTAGTATTCCATGTTTTGTATTGGGCACTAAAGTTGTATATACAATTTTTGATGGTATTTTAACAGCCCAATGATACCTAAATATATTACAAAATATGCCAGAGTTACGGGAGGACATATCTTTTTCCCCTCTAAGATGGAGCGCCCGCTAATAAGTCAAGGGTAGTTGGAGAATATTTAAAGACTTATCAGATGGCCCCTGAGGTCATCGGAATTAAGTATTATAGACTTTTTTGTGGTCATAAGATTTATGCAAATCGGCATAGTAATATAGATGAGCTCCAAGCCTCAACCGAAAAACCATTCAGAAACTTTCTCAAAGGCAACCTTTGATGACTTTAAATACCTTAAGGCGTATTGAAACTGTATGTGGTTAATCTATAAGACAACATGGACGGCAGTTTGAACAATTTTATTAGATTTATGTTTTTCTAGTATTTGTAATTTAGTTTCTAAATTGAATTTCCAATTTTCATCAATCCATTCAATTTTGAAGCTTCACAGCCACCAATTTATTAGCAAATGAAGTTGATAGATCTTCATTCAGACAGTATTTTGAAAGAAAAAGTTGATGATATTAACGCTCTTGTATTTTATATACAATATTTCAAGAATTTGTATAATTACCCAGAATTAAAAAAGCATGCAGCACGCATTTTCGAAAGAGGTGATATATTTTACGCTATTTTTCAAGACAACTTGTCACTTCTTTCGTCGTGGTTGATTTTGTTGGATAAAGCCACACAAATTTGGAATAGTCATCAACTATCACAAAAATGTGCTGAAAAAATAGAGGAAGAGGTAGGAGCCTCATAAAAGAGTAAGAATTATTAAAAAAGCATAAATTTATACCGTATGAGGTTAAAATTGTCCAATAATTACATCCTGACCATCGATTTTAACGATGGAATTTTGAAATTAATTTTCAACCAAAACTAATGAACAACAGAATCTTGCAAAAAAGGTAATATGGTTTCATGAATCCCATACAAGCGGCTGGGTAGTATATATACTAGGAAAAATACACGACAACCATGCCGATTTGGTTTTAATATCCCATGTGTTGTATATACAATTTTTGATGGTATTTTAACAGCCCAATGATACCTAAATATATTACAAAATATGACAGAGTTGCGGGAGGACATACCTTTTTTCCCACTAAGATGGAGCGCCCGCTAATAAGTCAAGGGTAGTTGGAGAATATTTAAAGACTTATCAGATGGCCCCTGAGGGTTTCCATTTTTCAACAATTGAAGTTGATATATATTCATTCGGACAGTATTTTGAAAGAAAAAGTTGATGTTAATAACGCTCTTGCATTTTATACACAATATTTCAAGAGTTTGGATAATTACCGGAATTATAAAAGCATGCAGCACGCATTTCCTGCATGTTTGGTAGCATCTATTATTACTTACAATTACGATTACTTACGGTTTCCCATTGGGATCTTGCTTATACGAAAGATGACATTAATAATACTTTTCTCGATTTAGTATGGACTTTAGATCTCTTATATCCCTTCAGTGTCGAATAGTTTTCTCATTCTTTTGATGGATACTTGGCCTTCTCCAGACTAACAACCAAACTCTAGGTTAGAGACAGAGGAAAGAGAGAGAGATAAGCTTAATATAATATAAAATAACAATTTGGCTTAATAATACGAAGATAATACATATAATATTTTACTTCATATTAATCGCCCATCTACTTCCTTCCATTTCCAAATCATTTTTAGGTACTACGGCTTCTTCAGGATAAGCTTAGTTGCAGAGGGAACAGTTTGCTGGCACGGTCGTCTAAATACTGAGTTGGTACTTCGATAGCTGATATCAAAATTGTACTTTTGAATCCGTTGAATCTATTTAGCGACAGTGACCCCTTGATGAATAAATTGGTTTCGTATACCTAACCTAACCTAACTTAACCATTCTGATTTCATGTTATTGTTAATTTTATATAATGTGACATAAAAAAAATGATTTTATTATTTTGTTGGATTTTGATTGTGAATTGAGGTTTTTTTATGATATAAGTTGAATTTTTTATTTACGTTTTCAATTTGATTCTTTGGTACGACAGTAATGCAATCATCTACATATCGAAAAAAGAATGGACTATTTCCTCGAAATCTTCCATTACTAATTGTGCCTACATGCAGAGTATGCGTGCTGCATGCTTTTTAAATTCCGGTAATTATCCAAACTCTCGAAATATTGTGTATAAAATGCAAGAACTTTAACATCATTACAGTTTTTCTCTCAAAATACTCTCCGATTGAGGATCTATCAACTCCATTTGTAAATGAGCTGGGAAAGTCTTCAACATTCCGTAATCAAATTCTGCAGATGTTGGCAATATTCTGCCCATTTTTTGGTTCACAGTTCCAAATGATTTTAAATAAGGGAAATGGTTTAAAGATTAATTTTTTACCTAATTTTTCCACAGCCTCAACTTAGTTTCAAATGTTTGAATATATGAATACATTTGAGTGACAATCAGATTTTTACCCTGTAATTATATTATGAAAAATTCTTAGCCTACTATAGAACCCAACAAAATTTCAATGTCCAAATATTTTATTACTCAACATATTCTCCTCTCAATTGGATACGTTCATTACAGCGAACCTGCAAAAAAAGACCTAGACCTTTCAAAAAAAATGTTTCTTCTTGCTTTGCAAACCAGACCTTTACAGCTTTTATTACCTCCTCACAGGAAGAAAATTTACGACCTTTTAAGCTTTTTTTCAGTTGAAGAAAGAGATGATAGTTGGACGGAGCCAAATCTGATGAATAAGGGGTAGTAATTCAAATCCTAAATCATGAATTTTTTGCATGGCAGCATGAGATTTGTGTGCAGAGGCGTCGTCCTACAAAAACAAAACACCTTTGGATAGCTTTCGGGGTCTTTTGTCTTTAATTTATTTCAGTAGAGGGTCAGTAATGTCGAAAAGTAATCTCCAGTTATTGTTCTACCCTTATACAAACAATAAATCATGATTACTCCAAGGAAATCCCAAAAAACTGAAACATAGTAACAATTCGGTTTAAGAAGTCTACATTGTTTTCAAATCGAGTACAGATCGAACGCGATGCTTCTACCCTTGCACGCTTTAGGTCAACATTCAAACATTTGAGATCCATTTTGCAGCAATTTTTCTCATATTCATATTGACGTGAACTGTATGATTAATGCATTCGTATGAAATATTCAGTGCTTCATATATCTTTTTGACGTCAAAATTTACACTGACACTTCTAATAAGTTATTGTTCGTTGCTATGGCAACGCAATATTTTGTTTATGCATGGAACTGGTAAAATTTATAGCACTACTTTGTAAATTCTATTAAAAATACAATAATTTAATTGACTACTACTATATATTTAAGATGTAAGGACGGTGATTTTTGATATTATCAAAGCTTGTCAAAGTTTTTAATCATTAATTTCTTATTTCTTAGTCCTTTTGATTTATATTAATGCATCTAAATGCTCTTCATTTTAAGTCTCTTCTGTTTTAAAATTTTGAGAAAAAAAGATAAATTTTGAGGTTTCAGCTTTTTTTAACTCTATCAAAATATGATATAGGCACTGACAATTTGCTTATTTATATAGATCTATAGATCACCTTCATCATGAATATCAAAATAAGGATAAAATCAACTTAGAACTTTGTTCTAATAAAAAAAATTAATTTTTCATGCTGTACCAAAGAATCAAATTGAAAACATAAATAAAAAATTCACAATCGAGGTTGAGCAAAATAATGAAATCAATTTTCTTGATATCACATTATATAAAATTAACAATAACATTAGAACAGAATGGTATACGAAACCAACATGATCCTCAAGATATTTAAACTTCAATTCCTGTTATCCTATGTCACAAAATAGATCAGTGATAATAAGTTTAGCTGATAGATTTACCCAACTATCAGATCCTGAATTTGATGCTTAGCTATTCAAAAAGCAAAAACTTCATTGAAGGATAATAATTATCCGGAAAAAATGATAAATAACATATTCAAGAAAAGTATAAACAGATATTACAATCGATTTAAAAACAAAACAGAAACGAAACAACAAAACATAAAACATTTTTCTTTACCATATGTACAAAGACTTTCTCAACAATTATCGAATTATTTCAATAAATACGATATTATTAGTCGTAAAGGACATAATACATTACTAACATAACCAAATATTTCACTAAATTGAAATCGAAAACACTAAAAAACAAAAGAAGTAATATTATATACGTATCAAGTGCCTGGTACTAATTGTGACGCTGTCTATATAGGGCAAACATGTAAGTATTTAGAGAATAAACTAAGAGGTCATCAATACGATAAAAAAATAGAACTACATTAACGAACAATGAAATATCAAAAAAAAAAGATAAATTCAATTATAGAGATTCAAAAATTCTTGAAACTGAATCTAATACACGAAAAGAGAATTTTTAGAAATGGTTTACATTCATACAAACGAAAAAGCTATAAATGATAAAAGAGGTGTAAATAATTTAAGTAAAATTTATAGCTCTATTTTGTAAATTCCAAGGAAAAATTAATTCTTCTTATTAGAACAAAGCTCTAAGTTGATTTTATACTTATTTTGATATTCATGATAAATGTGATTTATAAATCAATATAAATAAGCGAATTGTCAGTGTAAATATCATATTTTTATTGACTTAAAGAAAAGGTGAAACGTCAAAATTTATCTTTCTTTTAAAAACTATCAAAAAAACTACTTTTGAAACAGAAGAGACCTAAAATGAAGAACATTTGGATATATCAAAAGGACTAAAAAATAAGAGGAAATTTTCATATATTTTTTATTGGTTATGAATTATGAATTTGAATGAATGACGTTGAATTTTTCTAGGTTAGATAAGGATAAATTGTAGTGAATGATGTTGAATATTGATAGGTAAATTTATGGATAACATTAAGTTTCAATAAGTTAGGTCGTTATGAATGTAGCTGAATATTTAAAGGTTCGAATGGAAATAACAATAAATTTCATAGATTAGGTCGTTATAAGTGAAGTTTAAATTTATAGGTTAGGTGAGGTTAGTTAGTTGTTAGTGGCGTTGAATTTTTATAGAATATGCTTTTTAAAAATTTGAAAGATATGCATAAATTACACTAAGATTATTTAAATCAGTTTTCTCATTAATATATTGATCATTTTGGGCAATATATGTTCTTTCTAAAGGGTAGTTTGTAGTTTTTTTTCAGCTGCCAAGGCTTTGGCAGATTCATTATTCAGATTGTGACAAAAAATACATTGATAGAGTCGAAAAGGTCATTGATCAGTCGGATAACTTCTCAGAAGAGTGAATATTTAGAGTCTCTATCATTCCAGGTTAAAGTTTTAAAACACTCTTATACCAAAATCTAACTGGAACATTTAGCTTCTATTTGTATTCTTTATTACATATTGTCATCCCATTGGCCACTTGACCAAGATCAATTTTAAATATACAAGTTTCTAAATTTTTCCGTAGGAAAATGGTGAATCTGGTGATCTGTTGAAAAAAAAACAATCGAAATCAAGTAGAATCAGAAAATGACGATATAAAGTTCCATATAGATTTAGAAGACATCAGTTACAGAAATTTAAGAAGAAAATAAAGGAAAAAGTAGCAGAAGATACAACAAATGGAATTAGTGATTCTCGAACTACTGAGATCATTGACCAAAAAGATTTTTAAATATCTCGATGATTCAATTACAGATAACGAAATTAAACGGACAAAAAGGATTGGACTGAAGACTGATGGTGCGCGTGCTATGAAGTGAAAGTTGTAACTTTCATAAGTCACGCTCTAAGCAATCCCGACTTTTTGCCATTCTGTGCGATAAAATGGATGAAAGTGCTGTCAATATTGTTTGAGCTTCTTGATGAATTATGATTGTTTTTGTTGTGAAATGACGCGATGGGGCATAATTTTCTCTTTTTGATTACCTTATTTCTTGTTCCTTGTTGTCTTCATTTACACTTCTGACTTTTTTGTTTCTTGTTTTTTTGTTCTCAGCTCCATTTTCCTCATCATGGCTGTTCTTCACATTACTTTCACTTCTGCTTTCCTCATAATCTTTCATCATTCGAGTAATGATTTTATCTTTATATTCTTCACCGAATTCCACATCTCCATGTATTTAAATTTTATTCCAGAGTCGATATATATTATTCGAGTATCCTGAATCATCTGCTTCATCATACACAGAAGATGATGAAACTTAACGACAGTTTGTTATTGTTTTCCCGCAGCCGAAAGCAAACATGACATTATTCGAACATAGAAGTGCCATGAAAAAGGTAAAAATTGAGTTTTAGAAAATTAATATAAACATATGATTCCATTAAAGCCAGTTTCAAAGAAAATGAAATATTTCGAAATATATTTATTAAGGTAGTTTTAAAAATAATAAATTGATAAATTTCGCAAATAATGCAACTTGGAATTTTGTCGAAATGGTCCAATTACAACTCTGGTTAGCAAAAAGATATCGAAACAAAATTATATATCGTTAAAAAATCTACACTCTAGCGATGTTTATAAAAAAACAAAAGCTTCCTATCACCTTTACTTTTCTTTACTTTTTTTTAAACGCATGAATTGTTGTAATAATATGAATATTTAAGATACATTTCATACTGTGAAAGTTATGAGGTGAAATAAGAAAAGACATGAAAATCAGGAAAATTGAAGAAAATAAAGTGAATTATTGGAGAAATGAGTCGTTTTAGAAAATATCTTGTTTAACAATTAAAAATTTTTAAAGTAAAATTGGGTTGGATGTCAGTAATTTACAAAAAGTTTTTGTCATAATAGTACAGCAAGTCAGCAATGTAAAAAATGAGATAGGGAGTTTTTATGACAGCTATATATGTTATTAAGGAATCAATCCGATGAGTTTTAAACACGAAAAAAAAAGGAATATGATAGAGTAAAGTGATAAACTCCACTTTAGTAATGAAAATAATGAATTTTGATCTTCTGCATTAGAAGATAATCTATAAAAAATACATCGATGGAAAAAGAAGTTATGTACTAACAAAATTAAAAGGAGAAACAGAAAGGGGCATATTCAAAATTATACTTATCTACAATTATTCTATATATCTCATAACAGTAGACGGTGACACAGAGTTGAAAAGTTAAGAACAAATGTGCGAAAACATTCAGAAATACGGTACCCTCAAAATTCTTTATACATACAATTGCACCTGCATTATGAAAATATGTATTAATATCTGTTCTGAATAAATAAAGAAGGACATCTGTTGTACTTTTTATTAATATTATGATGTATAAATAAATATTTTTGAAACGTAACATGCATCCAGATAATAAACATTAATTGTAAAATTTGACAATATTGAGGTTTACTGTAAGTTGGCTTAAATTATATTCAAGCATGCCAGTTATATCATCTTTTTTATAGGTCCAAGGTCAGAATAAACCAAACGAACTTCGGAATTCATTATAATGATAGGAACGGAATTTGTATCTATTTGGAAAACTTACTTACGTTTTAAGTTTTATAGATGAAGATTGGGTGAATATAGTTTAAGTAATGAACTAAATTTTGACGAAAAAGATACATAGAAGGTATGTACAATTTTTTTTCACATTTTCTACACCTTTCACTAAGTAATTTGATATTGCATGACGTATTCTTTCATCTGATTTTGCCATCATATTCATCATCTTATTGATGTCAGAGTTTTGAACTTAATATATACGTACTTGTGTGTATTTGAAAATGCTCATGTACACACCACAATGTTTTATGTTGATGAATATGGTGTAAACAAGCTACTGGAAGTAGTTTACAAATAATTTATTTTCAGGTAAAGGAGAGTGATTTCTATATATATTAATCGGGTTAAAACGTTCTTCGTCGTCTTCCGATTCCCAGTTTCCATTTTTCTCGATCTTCTCAAAGATCTTCTTCCAATCCTCTCTCTCGAATATCCTTCTCGATACCTTCTCTCCAGCTTAATCTTGGTCTTCCTCTTTTCCTTCTTCCTTGTGGTGCCCAATTTAAAATTTGTTTGGGTATGCGGTCTTCAGGCATTCTTTGGACATGTCCGTACTATCTTAACTGATTCACCCTAATGTCTTCCGTAATCGTATGTTGCACTTTCATGATCTCCCTGATTCTGTCGTTTCTTATTTTTTCCAGTCTTGATATTCCTACCGCGCGTCTCCAATAATCCATTTCTGTGGCTTCAAGCATTTTGACTGTTTTTTCTTTTAGAGGCCAGATTTCGCTACTATATGTTGTTATACTTTTTATTATGCTATTGTATATTCGATGTTTGTTTTCCTTGGATATTTGTCCCACAATACACTATTTAGTTGTCTTATTGCTTGTCTTCCTTGGTTATTTCTTTGTGTTATTGCTTCATCTAATCTTCCATCATTAGTGATGATCATGCCTAGGTATTTGTATTTTGTACAATGACTTATTTTTTGTTGTGTTTCTTCAAGTATTAAATTTTGTTGTTCTCCTCCAATACACATATATTCCGTTTTACTAAAATTTACTTCTAGACCCCATTTCCTGTATTCCTCTACTAGCTTTCTTGTCAGATATTCTAAGTCTTCGTAGTCCTGTGCCAAGATTATTTGGTCATCTGCAAAACACAGGGTGTATAGTGTGGAATCGATTAGTGAGATGTCCATGTTCTTACATTTCCTTTTCCAGTGTGCTAGTGCGTGTTCCAGGTATATCTTGAAGAGTGTGGGCGACAGACAGCATCCTTGTTTTAGCCCCTTATTGATGGAGAATCCTTTTGAGACCTTGTTTCCTATTTTTACTTGTGATTTACTGTTTTCATAAAGCTTTTGTACTGCTCTTATTAGGGCTCCATTTATATTTGTTCTTTCCAAGGCATCCCATAGTTTTGTTTGCGGTACGCTGTCATATGCTTTTTTAAGGTCAACATACAAAAGGTGGAGTTCTTGATTTTTGGCGGTTTTCTTATCAATTATTTGCGAAATCGTAAATAAATGATCAATAGTCCCCGCTCTGAAGCCTGCCTGTTCTTCTGCCTCCATGTTGCAATATTCCTGTTCGATTTTATTTTTTATGATTTTTCCATAAATTCTGGATATTGTACACAGCACTGTAAGTCCCCGGTAGTTGTCGCAATTTTCTCTGCCCCCTTTTTTAGATACGGTAGTCATATAAGATGTTTTCCACTCTTGGGGTAGCGCTTCACCATTTATACACTTCTGGAAAAGTATTTGCAGATGAGAAAAAAGTTTTTCAGTGCCATTTTTAATTAACTCTGGTGCTATTTGACCCGGGCCTGGAGATTTTCGATTCTTTAGTGACTGACAAACGTCTTTTACTTCTTTAATTGTAATTCTAAGCGGAGATGTGATGATGTTTATATTGTCCTGTCTTTGATTTTTGAACTCTGGTCTTGTTTCTGTAAACAATTTAGAGAAGTACTCATCCCATTTTTCTAATGTTATTGGCGATATAAGATTATTTGATCTATCTTCTCGAAGAGATTTTAAGGTTTTCCAACTTTCTGTGTTGCTGCTGCCTCCTAGGTATGTGTTTATTTGAGTGCAGGTCTTTTCCCATGTATCGTTTTTCTTTTTTGTTATAGTTTTTCTTACTTTTGTCTGTGCTTCTTTAAAATTTCTTTTATCATTATTATTTTTCGTGCGTAGAAACTTGGAGAACTTTACTTTCTTATCATTTATGAGATCCTCAATTTCCTTGTCCCACCAGTACGTTCTTGGTCTCCTAGTGTTATCGGATCTTCCCAAGGCTTCTTCCGCTGCAGCAATCATGCTTCTTTTGATAAAGCTGTAGTGTTGTTCCGGATTGTCAAAATTTTCCTGTACCAGTTTTCCATCTAGACGTTTTTGATATAAGTTCTTTACACTTTCCTCTTGTAAGCTATTTAGATTGAATCTATTAATTTTTATTTCAAATGCTTTTTCTTGTTTCTGTTTTTCTATTTTATTCATCTGCATGAAACGTAAAATTTTTGTTCTAAGTAAGAAGTGGTCGCTGCCACAGTTTGCCCCTCTTTGTACTTTAACATCCTGTATTCTAATTTTTGTGTTTTGTCTCATTATTATATAGTCTATAATAGATCTTAAGTCCCGTGTATGCTGTACCCATGTGTATTTATGTATCATTTTGTGTTGGAAGAAGCCATTCAGTATTTTTAATGTATTTTGTTGGCATAATGTAATAAGTCTGTTTCCATTATCATTTGTTACTTCTTCCCCGAATCTTCCTACTATCTGATCGTCTATTTTCTTGCCTGTTCTTGCATTTAGGTCTCCTAGGATAATTACCTCTCTTGAGGTGCCTACTTTAGAAATTTCTTCGGACAAACATTCAAAATAGTCATCTTTGTTATTTATTGTGTCGTCTTCATTAACCCCATATGTTCCTATGACTGTCGTTTTGTTTCCGCATATAGCTATATTTATTTTGATAATTCGTTGATTGACTGCTTCCCACGATGACACGTATTTTCTTAAACTTTTCTTAATTAATATAGATACTCCTTTCTGAGCTCGTTTGTCCTTAGATATTCCCGAATAGAAGTGATCATAATGACCCAAATTTTCTCAACCTTGTCCTTTCTTCTTTGTTTCCGTTAGCACTACTATATCCATATTTAGTTGTCTTATTTCTCGTAGAACTTCATTGATTTTGGTGGAGAGGCCTTGTACGTTCCATGTTCCTAAATTCATTTTCCGTTTCCGTTGCTTTGGTCGTCTTAATTTTTTACTTTTCCTATTCCGAGGCTTTTGACTGGGATTTTTAACCTTTATTCGTTTTTACGAGTATCGAGGGGTTGGCCCGACGCCTCAACCCCCAACCTGGAGGACCAGGCTTTTAGATCGGAGTGCCTTCTCCTAGATAAATTGCTTTCTCTGCAGCTAATGAGTTTGATCTACCGACTTTCCTCTTTTATTAACCCTAGAAGCAAGGGTTGCCACTTGCGTCGGATCCGCCGAGCTGAAGTTCTTCTTCTTCGCCTTCTCCGCCGGTGTGGTCTTCACCCGTATCCCTGGGTAGGGGACTAGCCACCGACTCTTTTGAGTCGGGCACACCCCCGCGACTTGGACGCGCCTGCTAAGATTTGCCTAAGTGAGGTCAGAGACGACAACTCTGGGTCTCCTTAAGCCGGGTTAATGCTCATATATGGTACTATGAACAAAGGTAGAGTGATTTCTTATTTACCAAATTTACATATTCACCTATTTAACTATGGTAACTTGGTCTGAACTGGGCCTGGAAGTTTGTTTTGTAAAGTCTGTGAATTGTCCATCAGGTAATATTTTTGGAAATTTAATAAAACAATACCCACAACGATTTCTTTAAAATATTTACCTGTATATGATGATCAGGGTTGCCATCCGTCCGGGTTTCCCCGGATTTGTCCTAGTTTAGAGGCCATCCGGGGACCGTCCAGGGAAGGTTTCATTTGTAGACCGGGTTTTTAAATAAGAAAATTTAAAAAAAATTGTGTCGCCCGCGAGTCACGCACTATCTATGCTCGCACACCACGATCAACCGACGGACCAAGTATATTCACCGTTCCCCCACCCCTCCCGTCGTGGTAGCCGCGGTCCGCCGTTCGTTCGTTCGAATTCACGACGCGCGTCCCGCACTCCGCAGCGACGGTTTGACGAATGTAGATATCGCGTCGTTCCAGTTAAGCGGGTGAACTTACGTAGGTACATGTGGTAAGCAAAGAATATTTTTCTTAAATATCGTAGTTTAATTTTTACAGGTAGTGCGACTCTGCTCTTCTGAATGCTATCCACATTTCGATTGTACATATGAAAATAAGTCTATCTATTTTTGTAACCTTTTTACACGAACAGATTAGGTTGAAATTGCATAAATTATGTATGATTATATCCCCAGTAAGTAGGTACTTAGCTACTTTTTATCCAAAAATATAATAATATTAAGTCAATTTTAATTTTATCCCTTTGTTTATTTATTGAAATTCTCTATTGACTATATTTTTAGGTACTTATTTTATTCTTTTCAGCCACCTGTTTTAATTAAACAGTTTTTCGAAAATCCTCTCTCGGAAGCTACAATAGTATTTTGTATGATTTTTATTTGTATTTATATTTGTACGTAGTGTGTATACTAATTTTAAAATTTTATTTATAATGATTGAAAAGTATCAGATCTTTGCGACCCTTTTTCAATAGTCTCCCCCCCCCCCAGGGGGTTCGCGACCCACAGTTTAAGAAGCCCTGCTCTACATAGCATAGAGCAGGTATCATTCACCAATCACGGTTACAAAGTATCAAAATATTAGGCATCTATATGGTTGTAGGCAAAGTTGTTTATTGGTAATCCCAATTCTTAATATAGTTATTAGTGTAACTTGATTCTAGATAGCCATCATAAATCCTTATTTCTCTAGAAACGAAGATCCACTAGTAAGTCTTCAGTTTGAAGCTCCTTTGTCAATATGAGGCTAGTCGAGATAGTGGTGATTCCTTTTGTGACCATTGTTCCAGCTTCACAATGTCTAATACTGATTTGAAGTCAGATTCTCGTGAGGCAACGTTTCGCCTTGAATATATTCCGATGTAGGGCTGAGGTTTTTGATTTCCTGTACAATAATTCGCGTAGTTTCATTACCTGTCGATAGAGTAGGATGACAAGATTCATCAAGCCTTTTCCACCCTCTTTTCGATGAGATGTTCTAATAGTGGATGACTTCGGATTGTAGTTACTGTTCTTCATTATCATTGTTCGTGGTAATCTCTAAGTTCCTTTTAGAACTGTTTTTGTCCATTTCATGATTTCAAAAGAGTACGTCAAAACAGTCGTGATTTAAGTATTGATTGCCTGGACTGATTCGCCAGTTTTTACTTCGGACCTCTTAAATAATTTTACTCATTTTATGTATTGATCCTAAATTTTAGCTTTTGCCTACTAGTAGCCAAATATCCTGCTGAAATCTCAGGTATTTGTTAGTTTCTCCGTTTTCCATCGTCTGTACGTTGTCTCCGTTGGATAGTTGCGAATATCCTTTTATGAAAATACCTTTCTTGATATGTTGGATCTTTACTTAAATAGTCTAAACTCCATGTAGATATCAGTAAATAATCGATGTGTTATATCGAAAAAATAATTGATTGGACGCTTATTTGCTGCGCATTATTATTATTATCATAATGATTTGAGACAATAAAAAATATAAAAAAATTTAGAATCAGTAAAACATTTTTTTAAATGTTCGTAACCTGTATCATGAATTATACCACATATTTTTATAACACCGGTATCTTCAATGTTGTACCAGTAAAATCTATGCAAATATATAATAGCTTGTAGTACACAGACTCGTGATTTATAGTTCGAAGCAGTTTGAAATAGTTTGTTGTTATTAAAATTTATTAATCATTTATCACCGATTTATTGCGCTATGCTTCTCAATATGGAAACGAAATTATCTACTGAACCGTCGCTATTTAATTCTTTTGATTGTGATAATTTTTTGGTATAAAAATCATACAGATTTTATATGATTAGTGAGAGAAGCTTAAATTTAAAAGCTATGATACTGATTAAAATCTACTGTTTATACACGTTGCAAAAGGGTTGTCATGAAGAGAAATAATACATTTTCACGCAGCATTATCTCCTCAATGTGTCTCATAATTATGTAGAACACCTTGTTCCAGTGTTCGCAAGCTAGCATGAGAAAAAATCGTTCAATTCAATATAAGTTGCCTTTAAAGGTTGCTGAAGGCTACAGCACTCAATTTTAATTCAGTCGATATATTCAGTCAATATTACTTTTTATTTTAACAGGCGATTTATTTACGTTGTTTCTTTTGAATAATTTCTAGAAAGTATATTTATTCATTTGTTTTATTTCTTTATTTACTAGAAATTCTTAGAATTATTTTGGGATATATAAAAAGTTTAAGCATAAAAGTTTAGTTTAAAATAAATAGTCATTGTGAACAGAATGAATTATATAATATAATCGAAGAATTCAAATAATTTATTTGAAGTTAGTGTAGTGTATAATATTTAAATAAATTAAGAACGTAATAGACATTGTTTATTAATTCACTACACGAATAGAAATCGTATAAATAAGAAAAACATTAAAAGAGGTACTGAAAACACAAAAAGAAGTACAACACAGAGCAAGAAAAACCAAATTTGGAATAAATAGTCAATTCCCTCCATTAATTTGCATGACTGCAGTTAGTACGTTCACATATACATCACTATGTGCCGCAAATCCTTTGATGCTCGTTGAAAAACCGACAACTGTCGGATAGCGTGTGATAAAATGTGCGCATCACTACGTCTACACTTGACACAAATCACAAATCGCAAGACATGTTGCCGAATGCTACGCAACAGAATAATTTAGGTGAGATTTAGAACCGGCTTAACAATTTTTTGATACCATTTTTAGATTACGATTTGTGAAATTATTTATATTACCGTACTTTCTTTCCCAAGTAAAGGCTTGTCAACATCGAAGAGGGACTCGCAATGGTAAGAGATCCATGGTTACGCGACGATTTTCCTTCGAATTCTGATTTAGACCATGAGGCAGTAGTGCAGCTTTGTCAGTCTATTTAGCACTTGCATTTCTATATTAAAAATACCAAACAATCCTAAAAAACGCCACAGTCACATAAATGGGATGGGCCTAAGAGAGAAGGAAATTATTGCGGACTTTGTCAGTTATGACGCGTCTGGCCTTTTCTTAGCTGATTTATACTTTACTACTGAATCAGCCGGAAGATATTTTATCATTTCATCAAAATAGTTTTGAAAAACATCCGAATCCATGTCTTCGTGGTAATCTCCCGTATGGCACTACTGAAACGTTAGCAAACTTTCTTTTAAAAATACCTCTGCGCTTCCAATATGGACGATTATTAGTCTTTTCCCTTTACCTGAAGGCGCCTTTATACAGACCTTCCATGTAAACTCGGCGAGCACTGGTTATATTTTTGTCTTGTTACATTTTTAGTACTGTTCCTTCAATAATCCACATCTCATCAAGATAAAAGATTTTCTTCTGCTCTGTTCTGTACTGCTTCATACTTCTTAAGTATTTTCGTCGCCAGAAAACCAAAATCCAAATTCAAATTTCTCAAAGTGATCACAAAAGTTTTTTAGTTATTAACGGAATACTGTCATCCTGGCCAAGCTCCATTAAAATCTTATCTAAGGTGGGTATTTCTTTTTTGAAATAAAAATAGTGAACTTTTCTTCGAATTACACTTTTGGTGTCTTCATCAAGGACTTTTACTGGTCTACCTGGACTTTTCTTGGGAGATTCCACTTGCCCAGCTATCTTTCTCTCCCGCAATAATTTAAAAACGGTGGACTTTGTATCTCCAGTTATTCGAGAGCATCGTTCGACAGTTTCTTGTACAGTAAATTTCGGTAATCGTATTTTATGCAATCATGTTCATTTAAAATAATAAGTTTAAAATTCATTGATAGTGGAGAATTATTGGAACGTCTTTTCGTTGGTGTAAATGTCGCCATTTTATTACTAATCTTATAATACTGTGAGGACTATTTACTGCTAACAGCAAATACTGATACGTTAAACTAAGCAAATATACTTATTATAAAGGTCTAAAAAATTTGGGTAAGGCACCATTGCCCTTACGGCGCATGGTTGTTGCTGAATCTGAAATAGGGTTGGAATTAGACATAGGCACTAATAGAAGGTTTAACGGTATTTGCTAAACGCAAAACGTAACTCTTACCTAAGTAATCCTTACACAATATTTCAAGACCTACACCTACGGCCGATACCGAAATTGAGCTGAACTGGGCGGAATTCCTCATTTTATTACTCTATACCTTTCTGAAATAGACTATAAAAATAGTAATAATGGATATATGATGTCAAGAAGACAGGTTGTATTTATAAAAACAGTAAATAATTTAACTTAATTTTATTTGATGTACTTTTATAAAATATATACAAACAACTGACAGTGGTATTTTATTGACAATTGGCAAGTTCTCTATTTCATCATCTAGATAGTTGATTCCGGGCTATTCTTATCTGCATCATATTATATACCAATCCTGCTGTGATAAATTGACCGACTAAACTAATTTGAGCATTGTATCCTCAACTATTGACTTCCTCGCTAAAATCATAAGGATATAAAACAGTAGGAATCTTCAATTTAGCGTCGCTCAAATGTTTGGTATAAAATTCTATTCGCAGCTTTGAGTGATTTGGCAACAAAGCAACAAAGCAAAAGTATCAAATCTTGACTTTTTTACGAAAAATTTCATTATTGGTATTGGCAGATTCCTTTAATAATATTTCTTAATAGTTACCCAATTTCCCTCTTCTTTCAATCACATTGATTTTCCTGAAAAAAATATACCATTAAAGTAACAAGCCTCTCTATATTAGTAAATACGAATCAATTTACAACGAATAATGTACTACCCCTAGTCATTCAAGTATCTGCATTTTATTAAGGATTATGATGGATCGAGAATTAAAAATTGGAAATTTTTGATGAAAAAATGATGAATAGAAAAAAAGCTGCAATATACAGTGTGCCGCATAAGAATCGACATAAAACAAAAGCGTATAGGGGAGCTCATAATTAGCTTCACATATTTCCGTACTTTTCAGACCTCTTCTATATGTTTTTTTGGTAAATCATCTTAACTTCAGTTCTCCTTCAATTAAATTTTCGTTTTAAAGTATACAATATTGACGTTTCGATTTATTTCAGTCTTTATCAAAATATGACATATCTAAATCGACTTATATCGGGGTCTGAAATTATGATCGTATTAAAATGTAAAAATATATATAAAAGTGTAACAATATCAAAAATCACTTTTTAAGTGAATAATCGATCAAGCATTGTTATATATTTTGTATAAATTATTGAAATAATGAGTGTGAAAAATTCAAAATGACATAAATGTAAAGATGGTTAATTTTTGCTCTAAGTCGTTCTGGATAAGAATTTCACGTTTAATGAATTTTTTGCATAATCACATATAAAATTATATTTACATAACATAAAGTTATGCATCTATTTTACACTCCAACTACCTGCTTTCCGGGAAATCGCAAACTAAACACAACAATATGCAAATATATTTTTAGTGATGATCGCTAAGATGTAAAAATAAAAAAGTAAAACCGAGTCGAAGAATCATGTGATAAAAATATAGTTCATAGAATCGGCTAAAAAATAAATGTATAGAGGAAGCATTAGAAAGGAAAAACTGCGTCCTTATCTACATAATACTTTCATAAAGTGTGGTGCGGAATAATACAATTAAAGTTACGAGTCTATTAATATGAAAATTTGGTACACCCTTGACAAGAAATATGGGGAATACCGAGCATACAAAATAGTTGCCGACCTGACTGTTTTACCGATACTACCACGGCAAATGCTCTTATGAGTTGTCCAGCATAATAACACCTAGAGCAGTATTTGCAAGACCTATTCGTTAGGCAGACGTGACTCATAAGCACCGAGTTCGCTAGCAAATGCCCAAACGAAATCAAGGCCAAGTATTCTTAAAAACATCAATTGTACATTTAATTCTTATTCTTTTAATTTTCTTTTATTTCTCTATCTAATAAAATTTTTAATTAACTTGAAGTAAGTTTTTAATGAATTCAGCAAATATTCTAATATATCACTTCATTCAACATGTCAAGTCTAATCGTTATATTTCTACAATTTAGCTCAGTCAAGTTAAAGAGACCCAAAAAGAAAAAGTGCCGAAAAAAAGATATTTTTGTCTTAATATATAGTACTCTATGCCCTGAGTATGCCCTTAATTTCCTCAAAGTTTCCCCGTTTTACATCTTGGAAAATTTCGACCTTGAAGTTGGAAAACCTACGTTTGCGTTTGACCCGTCACATCTCTGGAACCGTACGTCCAAATTAAATGTTTTAAAGCTTATTTCATTCCTTAGATTATGCTCTTTGAAAAGTGTCAATAACATTTTCTCTTAGACCTACGGTATTGGCGGAAAACTTGATTTTCCACCAAAAAACTTGATTTTTCAAACTTGAATTTTGATTCAACATTAAATATTTTCCTTGCAAATCGATTGGTCACTTTGAGAAAATTCCGCGACCTCCAAGTTCATCCGCCTGACACCCATAGATTTCCTTATGAGACTACCTCAAAGCAAGAGTTTACTGCAAACATGAGAATTACTGTGGCCTTAAAATATTATATTAGCGTGAAATCTGCATCTATACACATATTTTTAATATTCTTATTAAAACAATATGTCAAGAAATAATTGCTTAACTTAATTTCCAAGAGTTTTTACCAACAGATACCCTCTAAATGCAGTAGTTGGGTTCAAAGGCAGCCGTGTTTATATGACCAGTTTTGAAAGAAAAGAAAATATTCGAACAACATCGCGAAAATGTTGTTAAACTCTAAAAAGTCAACAAACTGACTCCATAAGTATTGTATTGTATTATTCATTTTTTGGACAATAAATACCGAAAATCACTGCAATTTAGTCAAAACCATAATCATTTGTATAGGTTTAATTCTTTCTGAGATACAACATTGATACAGGAGTTTCCTATCAGCATATTAGAAGTATTTCTCTGTTGCCTACCTGATGTTAGATACAAACTAAAGAGATATTTGAAATTCTTGAGGCTTTCAAACATGTTTCTTCTTCACTTACTCATGTGTGTACCATCCTCAAACAATTCTTGAAAATCTAAATTTTGACATTCATACTGAACACACTGTTTACACTACCCCTACACCAACAACAATCACACTGTCTAATGCGCGTTTCGACAACCAAGTTATGGTCTTCAGAGACTGGAGGTAAACTATACCAATTATATTATTATACTAATTATACCTAATGAACCTTCTCCCGCAAAAAAAATTTACCTGCGGAAAAACCTATTTGGCGGGAATGTTTTCATGTTATTTAACTACTAAACTATAAAGTGGGCTGTAACGAATAGGCTCTTTGTCCCTATTTAAACTTAAGCTTTCAAATGCAATCTTTCAATCTTGTTTTTACAAAGATGGGAAGAAATTTTTAATACAGTGGGTTCTAAAATGATTCATAAATTCAACTATACATTATATCAATTGTAGGTTAATCCCAAGGATAAAATATCAAATTTGGAAAAAAGTGCTTAATATGAAATTAGTTGTAGTGATTGTGACTAGAAGTATATTGGGCAGACTAAAGATCCGTTAATATCAATAAAATGAAATAGCATATCGCATTTAAAATATGAATGGACAGAAAAATCGAGTATTATGGATCAACCTGCCTGTCATAATCATGACATAAACCAAGGTTTTATTTCCACTCCAGTCCCTAAAGACGATAATTTGGTTCGAAACGCGCGTCAGACAGTGTAATTCCAAAGGTTCCAAAAATTCAATCTTCATTTACTGAGTAGCTCAAATCTAGATATATACTACTTCATTTCAAGATATCACGAGTGCCTAATATGCTAAATAAACTAGCTTTCTCGTTGTAAACATTCATGCACCTCTTGTTTGTTAATTGTTAATGGGATGCGAGTTAGTCAAAGATGATTGTCTTGTGGACACTTAATCTGCGAAAAGGACTTTATCTACCACGCTTACGACTTTTATTACCGTTAAGCACAAAGTCGTGCCAACTCTACAACGTTAGGCAAAGAAATAAACTCATTCTTCTTAAAGAGAAATATATTTTGTCAACTGTAGTATCATGTAACATATTTCAATGTCCATATAGCTATCTGGGCACTTGGAATAATTCAAAAAAAGTCTTTTTAAAGCCAATTTTTAATCCTAATATAATGTTTCACGGGAAAAATAAATCAATTACAATTACAATTTGAGCTCAGAATAACTTCTGTAAGTCATAAATCTTAAGAACAAAAAAATTCGTTTACTTCTAAATAGATATTAAATAATTGAAACCAGTTGAATTCCGATATCGTCCATTCTTATCTTTTAAAGCACAATATGACACAACAGTATTAATTATTTTCTATATCGATCCTAATTATATTGTATTCTATTTGTGAACTAATTTTCTATAAATTTCTCAGTTCAAATCTATTCAGAACATAATATTTATCAATCATTTATACTATTTATATGTTTTTTTTTAATTTCATTACATTGCCGACAGGTTTCCCAATTTTAATTTCTATATATTTCAAAATATAAGGTGAAAAGGATGGAATTAATGATTTTTTCATTACACAAAAGATTATTTCCTGTTTCCAGTATTTACAGTTAGATAAATTAAACAGTGAAAGTATGTGCATTACTTCAAAAGATCTTTATTCCATAATATCGGAACATTTATCTTAATTTACAAGTTTCAAACAATATGTTTTATTGTGTCCAATTCTCATTAAGGAGCTAAGCGTTAATTTTTTAGGTTATATAATGATGTTGACACATAGATTAGAAAGATGACCCGTCAAACATTTTTCATCGTTTAGCTTATGGAATCTTTTGTCATAAGAAATATCAATAACGCTGTTGTGTTGGAAGTTCTTACTCAAATTTGAATTTGAACATATCGGGCGTGGGGTTTATTGAAATTTGTAAGGCCCTGTGGAGTGCAATAGCTATAGCAGTTGGTGGAAACTAGAATCACATTAAACCCTTATCTCTTGTAAATATTAGGTTGCTTTTGAATCAGATCACAATCTGATACACCGTTTATAAACTAGCTCCTAAGGAAAAGTTTTCGTAAGCGGAAATGTCTACATGTAAATAATTAAGGCCACATACGCTTAATAATGAATTTATGAACTTGAAAATGAAAATTCTTTATCTGTGACATGTCTGGCCCATCATAATGGTCAACAAGGTCCGAGAGAAGTTTGTGAAATTAACGACCGTTTTTCTAAATAGTACAATTACAGCTTAGAATCGACATATTTCTTATATATCGTTACAAAAAACAGAGACAAAACGATAATACATTGTTAAATATGATCTCATGACCAAATGTGGCCCAATCCTCGTAGTTTTTAAAGAAATTAATATCGGAGAAGAAATATTGTTAAATGTTAAATATTGAAATATTGTAAAAGATATAGTTAATATATTAATATTGTTATGTGTATGTAATATGTTATGAAATAATAATGGAACTTGTATTTTCGTATTTAAATTTCATAATTATTGTTACGAACGTGTCTCCGCCCTAGAGCCGGTCCTGCGTGTATATATATATATATATAAATTTTAAAATTCGGCACTTTGACTTACGCTAACTAACGCCAAATCCGTTTGACGTTTGTTGTTTTATCTCCGTTTTTATAGCAAGCGGTTTATTTACATTGATCCTTTTGGATAATTTTCGACAGGTCTATTTATTTATTTGTTTTGTTTCTTTATTTTCCAATTCTGAAGAGATATATAGAGGTTCATTGGTTCATTTAGCGCAGTTTAGTTCAGTTTATAATAAATATTCAGAATGAATTGGCAAATTAATCTAAGAATTTGAATAAATTATTATGTTGGTTAAGTGATAGTGATAAGTACATTATTATGAGTTAGTGTAGCGTAAATCATTCGAATAAATTAAGAATGTAAGATGCAATGTCTATTGATTTACCCCATGAATAGAAATTGTATAAATAAGAAAAACATCACATCCAAAATAATAAATGATATTAGAAATAATCAGCAAAATCATTATTACAATGACTTTTTGAACAATAATAACTCTACTATGAGTCATACTTATTTCTCGTTTTATTGGAGTGTGTTTACCAAAAAGTCATTTCCTAGTAACAATTATTTTACTTAATCCCATTCACTCTCTGGGCGGGTTGCAAACGACCCCACCTTACTCAGTATGTAACAAATTTCTATTCTATAGATATGAAATTCTTGAATTATTAGTTAAATTATTTCCAATTGATTCTTTAAAATATATTTAAACGTTTTGATATTATTTTATTTGCACTACCATGGAGCAAAAACCATATTTCTCAACTCCAGAAGAGGATTTAGAAGAAATGCGAAATCAGCAAGAGGAATTCGACAATGAGAATTTTCTGTCTGATAAGTCGGATTCCGAAGATTGCGTTCTGATAAATGATGATAATCTGAAGATGGTTTTTTCAGTAGAAAGTGATAGTGAATATGATTTACAACCCACCTCACAAGAACAAGATGGTGTTTCGAGCTAGGAAAGAACCAAGAAACAATTTGAGCGTATAAACATTTAGGTTCAAAATTTTCTAGGACTCCCTCAATAATTATTGTTTTCCATTTTCCAGGATGTAGAGGAAAAACACGAAAAATCAGATTTTTTTCAAAATTCATAAGCGAAGGAATAATCATTGATAAAATTGTACAATATACAAATAAAAAAATTTATAGATTAAGAAACAAATATAATTCTGCTCATTATTTCTTAGCCCATAAAAATACTTTGGAGATGAAAGCACTAATTGGATTATTGTATAAAACTGCAGATTTATTCAGAGTTGAATACTGAAGACATGTTCTCCTTCACATTTGGTTCTCCAATATTCAGAAGTGTCATGACGAGAAATCGTTTTCATTTTCTATTGAGCAACTTTGGTTTGACAGTAAAATTACAAGGAAAACAAGAAAATCATCCGATAAGTTTGCAGCTTTTCCGCGAATTACGAGACAATTTCATTTTCAACTGTTCCAAATGGTTTACGCAAATGGAATACATTTCTGTAGATGAGACTCTTCTTAGCTTCCGAGGACAGTGCCTCTTCAAAACAATATGTTGGTAAAGAGGAGAAAAAAGGGATAAGTGGAATATCATGACCTACATGACGTATTGGAACTGAATAAGCCAAATTATGGAACAAACAGAAACATCACATCTGACATTTGATTCGCATGTTATGAACTTATGAAAAATCACTTGAGAAAAAACTTACTTGTGTTGGGACGATATGGAAAATTCAGTCCCAGGTTTTACATAAAGGCGACAAAACAATGGTGTTCTTAAACTATAAAAAAAGTGAAAAAACTTTTCTTGTTTCCTCAATACATTCGATGGGATCTAACCTAAATAACCTAAACATCACCAAAGGAAGAGTGGATGTGCTCGACAATGTGCTCACAATGAAGAAGTTTTCATTTTTTTTATGATAAATTATAAAAATTTAAGTAAAATAAAACAAACACGTGAAAGAATTAATAAGTCAATTAAATAATTAATCTCAAGAAATTAAGTTATGGGACTTTGAAGTTGCGCTTGAAAGAATAATTTTATTACACGCGGCGCTCCATCGTGTGACGTCATTTATAAATCTCCTCAGCACTCTCCATCGACAATATCATATCTTCTCTAAACAGTTCCCAATCAAGAGCATCAATATTTTCACTGAACAGTACAAGTTCAGCAAGCTCCTTCTCAAACACAATCAAGCCTCAATATTGCAATGATACCATAAACAAAATAACTAAAAACGTTATTTTTTATATGGGGTTGCCACAAGAGATTTTTTTCTTACGAAACTACTATCTGAAAGTGTTGCTAGTCCAGTAAGAGATATTTTAATATCATTGAAGAAAATGCGTTTAGACGGATGATTGAATGATTCGTGGTGCGGTGATATTGAATAGGTCAAATGACGTCACTGACGAATCAGAAACCACAGACGTTCCGTACTAAAATACGTAAACTTCAATAATTTGTTTCTAAGTCATTTCTAGATGGATCTCAAAAATGTTTTCAGTGATTAATTACTTTTGATCTATATTTCAATACCAGCACGTTAAATATAATATTAACATCATGAAACTTCTCCATTCAACGACTAAACGATGTAGTCGACTTTGCCTATGCCTATTTTGACGGAATTTTAGATATACCTATCAGCTGTGAATAGTTTCGTAATATACAAATAGAACTGTGACCTCAAGTCTTTCTCAAATAATGCTGGATCGAAATTTTTAAGAAACTTTCCTATTCTTTGGTCAAGCCTCAAATGGTGAAGGATCTGAAAAATACCATACACACGGTTTTAGGCACAACAGAGAATCCTAAAATAGTGGCTGCTGAGCCACAGTCATTAAAAAAAAAAAGGAGGAGTTATGACTTATGTGATGGGGGAAAAGAAAAAAAAAAGAAATGAATTTTGTATACCGTACTTTGAAAGTATTACGTGATTGAAATTTTCTTCACTTAAAATAATGTCTTAACAATTCTCTACCGTGAAAAAATGTAAGATCTTACACTAAAAGTTAGTTCTTAAATTATCAAGATTATATTCTACTGCTGAAAAATGTAATTCAAATTATTTTGAACTGAGGTATTTATTATATATTAATTAAATTTCAGAGGTCAGAGGTAGAGGCGACCAAAGTTGAATAACGTACAGGCAGCAAATTTGTAAATCCGTCACTGCAACCAGATTATGTATCACAATATAAGGCCAAAGAATTATCAAATAGAATCAGATTGTGTATATACTTGAATTATATTAGTGAAAATAAGGCTCAAATGTTTTCAATTTTATTAGTAGACTGTACTTTAAATGTGGGAATATGTTTTTACGTTTCAAAATTTCACAAATGAGTTAGTTATATTGATTTTAAACGTTTTTTGTAACACGTGGTTGATGAATTGTGTAGATTGCCTTAAATTTTATAACTATAGTAAAAACATTTCACACTAAGTATAATGCACAAGAATTTTATCAAATACAATCAGATTGTGTGTTTGAATGATTCTAATGTGAATAAGACAAAAATGTTTTCAGGTTTACCAGAAAACTCTAACTTCAACTATAGCGGGGACAAGATTAATTGTTCTAACGTATAAAAAGATATGAATAAGTTAGTTTTTTACCTTGAATTTCACCATCTTTGAAACACGTGGTTGATGGATTTAAGAAATTTCATCCATGTGTAGAAAAACTATATAAGAAATACTAATGTACTGGTTAGTACATGTCTTATCTTTGTGATTTCTCTTGTTTAATTTCACTATTCACCATATTAATAATAATTTTTTTAACTGAAACATTGTATTAGGACACGTAGTTAAAACGTGTAGCCTATAAAGGTTAAGAATTAATTAAGCTGTTATATGTAGATAATAATGCGACAGATATAGAAGGGACGAGACGGTATTGGTTGATGTTGACATGTGAATGGAAAATATGATTGGTTGCGAATAGAGAGGTTGCATGCCTAGGCATGCGCAATCTACAATGTGACATCACGCTGGTATTGAAATGTGAAAATTGTGAAGTATGAGTATGTTGTATACTTACAAAGTTCTATTTTGATTCCAAAAGTAATATTTGATTCAAAGATATGTGTATATAGGTATTATTTATATGATTTTTAAATTTAACAGTAGTCACATTCTTAAGGTTTACAAGTTACGAGTTGCCATGTCGCAAACCTAAAAGCCGGACAGACCAGCCAATTTAGTTGGACATTTGGTGCGACAAAAAAATTCGACTCTCTTAACTGAAAAAAAAAATAATCGAAAACTTCTTCTCTTCAAGTTAAACTATAGAAAAAAACTTCTTCTCTTTGAGTTTCACAATAAAAATAATTATTCATATTTTTGGTTAACCGAAACCTGCCTTACGGAGCCGACAATATCATTTTCTCTCTTATTCTAGACACTTTATTTATACTGCGCATATTTGAGAATGCGCAGAACCTAGCCGAAACCCCGGAGGATAGAGAAATCGTTGTTATACGGCCTTAGTCGGAACAGCTTCCATTTAAGGAGGATTATTACATAAATGGTTACGTTCTTTCGTCCATTGCTGGCTTATTAAGAAGTTGGGAATAGTTAGAAATTCTGCGAAGCAATATTTGTTGTTTTTTTAAATAATTAACTTATAGTCTTTCTTCTTATACACTTTTTATTTATCAACTCCATGTACAATACAAATCTTGTTAATATATCATCTTAACCTTAATAATAATAATTCTCGATAATTCTCTATGATTCTCACTAACTGACTTCTTCTTTTTTTTTTTTATTTTCATATATCTTAACAGTAGGCCAGAAAGTAAAAAAACTAATACCTATATTATTAAACACAAACCAGAAAAGTATTATTTTTAACACCCTCTCTTAATACTTTTCTATGAAATTTCAAATATTATATTTTGATTTTTCTTTTATTAACATTAATAATAAACAAAATATCTTAACATAAATTTAAATAATCTCTATTCTTATAAAACTGTCTTTTGTGGAGCCCCTTTGTTAAAATGTCTGCTACTTGATTTTTAGTTCCAATAAAAGTTAATTCCATTTTCTTTGTATTTAAAATGTCACACACAAAGTTGTATTTTATATCTATATGTTTTACACGTTTGTTATTTTCGGGATTTTTTATCAAAGCTATACATCCTTGATTGTCCTCATATATTTTAAAATTTTGAATATTGACTTTCATATCAAACAATAATTTCTTAAACCATAAGCAATCTTGTACTGCGGAACATAATGCCACTAACTCAGCTTCTGAGCTTGAAAGAGTCACACAATTTTGTTTTCTTGTTACCCACATCACTATATTACCAAATAATTTAATTAAATATCCTGACACTGATTTTCTATCTACCACTTCACTTCCCCAATCAGAATCCACATAACACTCAAACAAACTTTCATTATTTTTTCTTTCAAATTTTAAATGCATATCAACTGTTCCTTTTAAATATCTTAAAATTCTTTTTAATCCTGTCCACACCAAACTATTATTTTTATCTTGAAATCTACTTAAATAATTTACTGAGTAACTGATATCTGGTCTTGTTCCAAGCATCAGATACATTAAACATCCAATTAATTGTCTTACTGGTAGTGTGCATTCATCATCTTTATTTTCAAAAATATTAAACTTTGGATCTATAGGTGTTGCTGTGGGATTGCAATTATCAAAATTAAATCTTTCTAATATTCCAAGTAAATATCTTCTTTGACTTAATTCCAAGATTCCTTCTTCTTTAATATAATTTACTTCAAGTCCTAGAAAATTCTTTAAATCTCCTTTATCTTTTATATCAAAACATCTCATTAAATCATTTTTACAAATTTCAACTTTATTTAATTTTTGCCCTGCTAATATGATATCATCCACATAGAGTAATAAATACATAATTTGTTTATCTTCATCAACTTTTGTATATAGACAATAATCAGTTTCTGATCTTGTAAAACCTAAATTTAATAAATATGTATTTATTTTTATATTCCAGCATTTTGCAGCTTGTTTTAAGCCATAAAGAGCTTTATTCAATTTTAAAACACATCCTGGTTTACAATTTACCCTCTCTGGCGCATAAACATATATTTCTTCTTTTAAATCTCCATTTAGAAATGCCGTTTTCACATCAAGTTGTTTTATATAATATCCATATTGATTGCTCACTGTTAGAAGAGTCCTTATTGTTGTCATTTTTGCCACAGGTGAATATATATCATCATAATCATAAGTATTTCTCTGTCCACATCCTCGTACAACTAATCTCACTTTGTATCTGTCTTCCATTATTGTTTCTAATGGTTTCTTAGCAAATACCCATTTAGCTGTCAAAATTTCTGCTTTTTCCGGTTTCTCTACTTCATTCCATGTCTCATTTTTCTCAATTGAATCAATTTCCCTTTTCATAGCCTGTATCCACATATTTTTGTCACTTCTATTATCTATTTCCTCCACTGTCTCTGGTACTTTTTCTACAAATGATACTGCATCAAATGCCATATATAATTCATAATCATTATATTTTTCTGGAATTTTGACTTTCCTTTTTATTCTTTCAAAATTTTTTCTTTTATGAGCTTCATCATTACTCTCATCTTCTTCGGATTCTATTTCAACGTTTTCTTCTTCTTTATCTATTTGTTCTTCTTCTAAACTGTTTTGTTCTCTATTATTTATTTCAATACTTGCTTTTTTTATTTTATAAATAAAATCAGTTTCATTAAATATAACATCTCGTGCTACTATCACCTTTTTTCCTTTTATACTCCACAATCTGTAACCTGTATTTGTATATCCTATAAAAATCATTTTTTCAGAAACTGGATCAAACTTTTCTCTAAATTGTTTTTGTATATGAGCATATGCTGTACATCCAAATATCTTAATATTTTTTATATCAGGTTTTTTACCATACCACAATTCTGCTGGTGTAACATTTTCTAAATGTTTGCTAGGGCTACGATTTAAAATATAAGCAGCTACTCTAATGCTCTCATTCCAAAATGTTTTTGGCAGGTTGGCTTCTTCTATCAGTGTTCTTGCCTTTTCCAACAAACTTCTATTAAACCTCTCAGCCTTACCATTCTGCTGTGGCGTATATGGTATTGTATAATCTAAAACAGTTCCATTTGATTTACATAAATCTTTTATATCTTTGGAAATATACTCCCCTCCATTGTCACATCTTAGCACTGCCAATTTTATGTTAAATTTTGATTGTACCATATTTACATATTCTTCAAAACACTTAAACACCTCATCTTTACCTTTTATGATATACACTGTACAAAAATTAGAAAAATCATCCACAAATGTAACAAAATATTTACCCCATCGTGACTTAGTGGCGTTATTGGTCCAACAACATCAGTATGAACAATCTCTAATAATCTTTTTGCATGTGATCTTGTTTCAAATCTAAGTTTTGTCATTTTACCTTTTACACAGGCTTCACAAAAATCAATTTTATTTACATTTACATTTTCCAAACCTTTTACCATTCTTTTATCAACTAATAACTTTAAATTTGCATTACACATATGCCCTAATCTTTTATGCCACATCATTGATTCATTGTCATCATTTTCAATCATAAAACATCGATTTTCTATCTTATACTCAAAAATAATCTCATAAAGCCTGTTTCTAAATCCTACTCCTATCAATTTATTTTCATTATATAAACTAACCTGACCACCCTCAAAAACTACAGATACATTAGACATTTCTAATCTTTTTACTGATAATAAATTCTTCCTTAAATTTGGAACGTAAAAAACATTTTTTATTATGCATTCAATGATCTTTCCATTTATTTTACTCAAAACTTTAATATTTCCAATACCTATTGCCCTCAAATATTCATTATTCTTTGCTACTGCTATGTTAATTGGTGTTTTTAATTCTAAATATTCATAAAAATATTTGTTATTATTTACTAAATGATCTGTACAGCCTGAATCTATATAGAATGAGATATTATCGTTACTTACAATCTTACTTTCATTACCATTCATCAAAAAACATATTCCATCTTGCTCTTCCTGATCTTCGGAACTTTGTTTCTTGTTCACCTCTACATGATTTCCCTGATTTCTGTAGTTTGTATGATAACTTCTACCTCGAGTGAAACCTCTACTTGGAGTTGCATATCCTCGAAAACCTCCTCTACTATAACCACCTCTATAATTTCCTCTGAAACTACCTCTTGTAAAACCACCTTGCACAACTCTTGAATTTGATTGCCCTGGTACACTTTCTTTACAGTCTTTTTGCATATGTCCTTCCTTATGACACCGGAAACACACTATTTTTCTAGTATTTGTAGTATTAAATACTGCTGATTTTTGTTCATAAGTTGATTGTTCAGATTTTAATGCTTTTCTTCTTTCTACTTCACTTCTAAATTTTCTTTTGACGAAATCTATTGTTAACACTTTAGGATCCATATTCTCTAATATTGTTATAACTGTTTCAAAACTTGGAGGCATCCCCATCATTAACATACATACAATGTCCTCATCACTCATAACAGCTCCTGTAGCTCTTATCTTCCTAACAAGATCATCAAATTCTGTCAAATAACCTTCCAAATCTTCATTCTCTTTTAATTTTAATGACATTAACATTCTTCTTAGCATCATTTGCCCGGGTAATCCTTTTTTTTCATAAATATCTCCTAAAGCTTGCCACATACCATAGGCTGTATTTTTCTCCGTTACAAATTCTAATTGCTTATCATCCAAACATTGTATTATCAATGACTTACATAACTTATCTTTTTTCATAGCTTCCTTTTTGTCTTTTTCCACTGTATAATCTGATTCCACAAATTCTTTTTCTATCCATTCTGCCACATCTTTTTCTTCTAGTAATATTTTCACTCTAAATTTCCATGAGTAATAATTTTCACCATTCAATAGTTCTATGTTATAAATATTTTTTATTTGTGAATTAGCCATTTTCTTTATATTTTAATTATCCACAGAATCACCTGGGCCCATAACCTGTTGTTTTTTTAAATAATTAACTTATACTCTTTCTTCTTATACACTTTTTATTTATCAACTCGATGTACAATACAAATCTTGTTAATATATCATCTTAACCTTAATAATAATAATTCTCGATAATTCTCTATGATTCTCACTAACTGACTTCTTCTTTTTTTTTTTTTATTTTCATATATCTTAACAGTAGGCCAGAAAGTAAAAAAACTAATACCTATATTATTAAACACAAACCAGAAAAGTATTATTTTTAACAATATTGACTTTATCATTTATTTAAAATAGGCTACCCATTTTTTATGACCTACCAGATTCCTGAAATCAACGTTCTCTTTATTATTGTTCAGAAAAAAGGCGACCTATGACACTTTGACCTGCGTGAGCGACCGACAGTCGACTTTCGTCGCTTGCGCTCGGTCATGTTTAAATTATTTTAACCACAGAATTTATTGACGCATATACGTAATACTTTTTGCGATAATGGGTTGCATAAACTTATAAGATATCAATGTCCTTTCCTGTTTAACGATTAGTAAAGTCTTTCTACCTAATTTAGACTTTTTTTCTTTTTTCTCTTCTAAATATCGTTTCAAAGTTCAACGTGGCTTTTTATAATGTTTGGCTGTACACTTAGCTGCTATCATAACAAGTTTAATCCCCCTGCACTAATATCGTCCCATGACCTAAAACAAAAATAAACAAATATTGCTTGAGTATTACTTACGATATTTATTGATAGGCAAATAGAAAAAATATGCTTAGGGAGTTTGAAGTTTGGGTAGAAATCAAAACTATTTTATTTAATAACTTTAAATAAAAATAATGTGAGACAGACGGGCAAAGAAACTGTTCATAAAAATGATAAATCTTTTTTTATTATTATTACGATATTCACAAATCACATTTTGAAATTTTTGAAACTAAATATTAAAGTACAATTGCACAATAATAACGTTAATGGGTTAGATAGATCTCTCAAAACTGTAAAAATACAAGATAGAACTTGCCTTTCAAATCTAGACCGCTAACAATTACCGCTCGTTTAGTTTAAAATGGGCTAAAGAAATACTGCCAATTGGCCATATTGATCGAGTGGCCATATTCGACCCAGGTACTTTATATAAAACTAGTATAAAGACCATTTAGATACATGGCATTTACTTCCCAAATATTCCAAAATACAGTTTTCAGAATATCAGTCAATGATCTATGGTGTACGTGCCTAAATCAGTTATAAAAAGACTATTATAAGTGAAGTGCAACGCTACAGTGGGAGATATAGAGACAGGATTTGTGGCAGACAGGGGACTGATCCTTCCAACAACAATATCTGTTCAAAATGTTTTGACTAAAAATGACATTACGTATCTAACTCGCCGGACCTGGTTCCGTATGGCTTATTATTCTCATGCACGTAAAGAGGTATGTAAATACACCGGAATCTATAACAATGAACAGGTTGGAAAAAACAAGTAAGAAACACTGTCAACCATGGATATTTTGGAGAGGATGTTATTAAAAATTCTTACAAGTAATTCCGTTTATATTTGGAATCACCCTACCTTGTATGAATAATATGATTTAACAGGTTTAGGTTCATTGAAGGTTGAGAATTGAGACGATAGATGATAATATAAATAAAATATTTAATAAATTTTTGCCACCTAATAAGTCCATTCCCAGGTTAAATTTTATCTATAAATTAATTTTTTCAATAAAAATTGGTACGTGGAGTGGAAATAATATCCGAAAACGGTTCCCTCTAGTTTTTTTTATATCCAGTGCAACATATTTGAAAAATTTGATTTCTAGTCCGAGTTTTCAAAGTAGAACCATTTTTGATGATAATCTAATGGCAGTTGAATTGAGAAAAACGGAAGTAATATTCAACAAACCTATATACATAGGTATGGTTATTTTAGATTTATCTAAAATTTGTATGTACGATTTTCAATTCAATTTCATGTTACCAAATTCACTATTATCAACATAAAAATATTTAAATTGAAATCAAGTTCATATCTATACGAGAATAACTCTTTTCTTCCTAACTTCATTAATTTGTATTTAGGAAATCATTGGTTGAATATGTTGAATGATTTTTTATTCCATTCCACGAATGAAGACGTTTGCAGAATTTGGTTCAAAGAATAAATAACCCCAAGTTAATGCTTAATTGATAATATTAATAATGCAGTATTATCACATAGAATATGTGATATTCATTTTGAACCAATTTGTAGAAACCCCAAGTTAATGCTTAATTGATAATATTAATAATGCAGTATTATCACATAGAATATGTGATAATCATTTTGAACCAATTTGTAGAAACCCCAATGGCAGGTTAAAAAAACTTTCACTACCTGGTAAGTACTTATCTTTACTGAGACAATAAATCTCTTATGAATCCTAGTGAAAAAGTTATGCAGAGGAAAAGAATTGCTATTTTTGTTTGTAGGTTACGAAAAAGGTGAAAATTATATTTTTTGGGTACAGTCTCAACCATCCTCATTTTCAACTCCAAAAAAGCTGATAGGTAGGTATGAATTGTCATATAATCAAGATGCTAAATTGTTTGACTCATTGTATATTTTGGGTATAGGCATTAATATATTCTAGGGAACATAAAAAATGTTTTGTATGCGCATTCAGCAAAATTTTGTGATATTTTTAAAAGTTTTTCTGATAAAATTTTCGGAAGATTGCCCCAGTTAATCAATTCGTTAGGCATAAAAAAACAAATGTTTCGTTTGGAGGATTTGACAGATATTTCCTCAATATTTTGTTCCCTCTAATAAATATAATAAAAAACGAGAAGTTAAAAATAAAAAAATTGTACCGTATTAAAAGTGTAGTGAAAAATGGAATACTTCAAATTTCTGGAAGCGTTTAACGTACAGGAGTCACATGGATGGCCCAAATGGAAGCCAAGATTTGAAATATTTTTGTTAGCTTCAGGAAAAAGCATGTGAGTAAAATGAAGATATTTTCGGTTTGTTGGTGTTAGCTTTCTTTTGTTTAACAAATTAATTCCAAACATTCATTTATTGTGAACATTCAAATAACTCACCATTAATAAAATGAAAAATTGAGGAATTGAAGTTGAATTGGAGTTGTTTATATAACTGATTGAAAAGAATCTACATCCAATTGATATATGTAGTGAAAAAGGTTCTATTAGCAGCCGTTTTCAGTATGGCTGGGGATTTGGATACTTTTGCTGGTTGTTACTCTTGTTCTACTGTGTGTTGTTAAGGCAATCAGGGAAGTGAGTGGCATAGTGTATGTAACCAAACTAGCACATTTTATAATTGCAACAGTTGTGATCATTAAAACATCATGAATACCTATATTTTAATAATGAAATCAATTCTTGGTCTGCTACCTTATAATACCTCCATATTGCTTCCAGTAAACATGCATACATTTTATAAAATAATGTAAGTAGGTACTCTAATTGCAAAAATAATGACATATTAATTAAGTGAATCATCGCCTTTAAACGTTTTTGTAAATGTTATCTCTGCTTCTTGTGAAAATTAATAGTTTGATGAATTATAACAGAAGAAAATCAGAAGTGAACTTTATAGTTCAGTATTATTATCAACTTATTTTTAACTAATTTCATATTATACTTAATGTCCAGCAAAATAGGCAAATGGGTCAAATATAAAAAAATGCATAAGTGAAGTGCAATATAATGTAGTAGTATAATGGTTGTATTCAAAATTTACAAGAGTTATGTTGTACTATATAATATTCTTTTGCTTGGTTAATAAATGTTAACCTACATATGTCACTTTCATTGTCAGTAATGTTGTTGATAGTAATGGTATTATTTACATAGGTTGGATCACAAGAAAACAATATGGTTCATATGATGATCCATGTGATGTAGATCCCATTAAGGGGGGTTAAGAGCAGGGGCGTAGCTACCGCTTTATCAGCCATGGAAATAAAATTATTACAAAAGAAAAAAATGTTCTTGCTTCATCACCAGTAATAAGCAAACGACACATTTTGTGTCACTTACCTGAAGAAGTGTTTTCTTGTTTTTAGGTTGAAGAAGTCACTTGAAACTGATTTGCCGACTAAGATGTTAAAATGTAAATAGTAAGAAATAAGATTAATCACAATGAGTAAATGCTCTTTGGATGGATCAATGTGACTTGAAAATCTTACTAATCTCCTTTTATTCAATATGTAGTAAGAAAGCCACAAATAATGGTACAAATGGTGAGGGTAATACATTTTATTATTTTTAGCAAGTATTTTTTTGGAGTATTTAACAGATATTAGATGTTAATTCACCTTTACTTTAACGCAAAATCATCTTTTAAGGAACTATGGTCCTCATTTAAGATGAAATTGTCGCGTCGGTTTTTTAAGCATGGCACAAAAAACAAATTAGTTGAATTTTACTATAAATTTGTAAACTAGAAAATATTTTCCAAAAGTTGGTTCTATTTTTGGGAAACATCAATTCAAGTTTTTGATTATTCTAATTTAATTTTCGGAAAAAAAAATTTCAACATTTTTTTTTATGTATGAAGCAAAAACAAACACTCGAAATATTCAAAGTAAAAAATTGAATAAAGTGCTTGAACTCACAAAAGATTATAGTGATATAATAATTAAATTGATATGTTATTGAAAAATTGAGGGTACGTATTTTTCAAAATATATAGGTCATCAAAATTACATAAATATATTTCTTTATCACGTTGACTGCCACTACAAAATAACTCATAATTCACTTCTCCAGAAGAGTTTTTTTTTTTCATAATTCAACTAAGAAATATTTTTTTAAACCCTACATCTTCTATACCTTTCAGTAATAAATTTTCAATTAAATTATCATTTTTAATGATTCAATGCGATTAAATGGAATTGTGGAAATTGCCTTGGCAGTCAACATGTTATACAAGAATATATTGAGTATTCACCCTTCTATCTAATTATTATAATAAATACTAGCTGACTCGACAAACGTTGTTTTGCCATAAAAATTAATTTTTTTAAATATTTTGTTAGGAATTATTTTGGTGTGAACGACCCTTAACATATAGAGTTATTGATTTTGGCATATACTCGAATCTACCCGATATTCACATAAAAAATCACGAAAATCGGTCCAGTCATTTCAGGGGAGTTTGACAACTAACACCGCGACACGATAATTTTATGTATTTGATTATACAATCTTTATTAATATACCTTTACTGAATTCATTGGTATACTTTTAGATACATGGGTGGATGTATAGTAAGAAGATATTTTCAGTGACCCCAGAGGTGATATGTTCAAATCAGTATTAAATACCTCTCAACTGAGCATTTACTACTTAATTCTTATAATTAAAGGAAAATGATACTTTTTCATAGAAAATAAAGTATCAAGTTCTACCTATCAACAAAATTAGAATGGATGGAAAGGTCTCACATTGGCTTACCTGCAGTCACTTAAATTGTCCTTATAATAATCTTAGTATTGCCGATTAATGGCGCTAACTAAAAGTGAAGCTAATTTTACTAATAATGAAAACTTATCATTAAATAAACTAGGTAATAAATCTAACACTTGACAACACTACTGGTTCAAAACGAATCCCCGTTCAATGCAGGAAATCCAATATCAGGGTTGTTGGTCTGTAAATGAGTGGTGCAGGTTTCTTATCACCTGATGATTGCCCGGCATATTAACCCATATATGTTGAGCGGAAGTTCATTTATTTGGCCATCCAGATCTTCAGACCTAACTTGCTTAGATTTTTATTTGTGAGTCCAAATAAAAGATCGTTTTTACACAGGAAAAGATCAAATCTATTCCTGCTACTTTCAAAGATTGACCTTGAACAGAAATTTCCAAAAACGGAGAAATTAGTATTTAGATATTCACATAGGACCCATTTCTTGAAAAGAATCGCTTTGAAATCTCATTTCGTCATGAAGAATTGCTAAATATATGGTACCGTAATAAAAATTTTTGTTCAACTCTTTGAACCCTTTCCAAGTCGAATTTTGAAAATCGCAGAAATTGGTTTTTAGGTATTTTTACAGAGAATGTTTTAGGACAAAAACAAAGTCGTTATCTCAATTAACGGCCGAGAAAAATGCAAAAATCGAATTTTCAAATATATCCCGTTTTACCCCGTTAAAATCGAAATTTCGCACCACCCATGTATCTAAAAAAATGTCTGCCAAGTAAGCCAATATCATTGACCGCCGCTCGTCGCGCAACCTTTCGAGATGGCTAGTACTTGCAGACGAATCGAAGGACTATCAAAAAAACCTTAAGTTCCTCGCGCAATTCGTACAAACTGGTTAAAACCCTTCTCCTGGAAAGTCATCTCACTTCAATGTATAGGAATGATTGGTGCTTCTTCACACAACTTATTGAATAGCCTTGACAGCAGTGGACGTATTTTCACAAAATTGACGATTTTTACGGATCGATAAAGGACCTGTTTTAAATCAGAGGGCATTCTCTTAACATCAAGAGCATCACGATGTAAAATGCGATGAATGCTAGTACAATTTGGCTCAACAGTTTTGAATCTTGACACTGTTTATTTAATTTTTCCAATCATGGCTGCAGCTCCATCGCTGCATGCATCAATACCTTTGTTCCAATCGACATTGTGTTTCTTCATGTATTCATCAATGACTTTAAAAATTTCTTCTCCAATCGTATTGGTCTCCATAGGTGAACAAATCTTCGATACATCCACCGAATGAATATCTTACAAAAACGAGGAGTACTGCTAATCCGGCAACATCCGTACTTTTGTCCAGTTGCATTGCAAACGCATTGTTCTCTTTCAATCTACCAATCAGCTCATTTTCGATGTGATCTGAAATTCTAAGAATACGGTCAGCGTACAATCGAATTAGCAAACTACAACTCTCAAAGTAATATTTACTACATTTCTAAAAAAATATTCTGAAGTTTAACGTTAAATTTTGATATACAGACTATATTTTTTATCAATTGATATTTTCTCATTTTGCCCATAGGAGCAATGGGTAAAATGAGAAAATAATTTTTTTCTCTTTTTAGCATATTGCTCTAATAAGATGGTCTTATAAAGCGTTTATAAATTTTAAACTCATTTCTCAAAAAATAAAAATGAAGAGATCTAGCTATAATAGAATAAAAAAAATAATAACTTTTTCATTATATTAAATTCATTATTTATTACAAAAAATTTACACATCATTAGAACTAGAGGAAATAGAAAAACAATCTAGATCATCATCATCCTCTGACAAATTGTGGCTGCCTTCACTTTCTTCCGAGGACCCCGTATTCACCGTAAATTTAAAATTATCTAGGGCGTCATCAAATATATTCTCTTTTTGTATAAGTTCATCCTCATATTTTTTTGTATGTCTACAAATACAAATTTCTGTTCCGTCACAACCGAAAATTTTTGCCTAGCAAGTGCCTCTGCATCTGCCAACCTAAATGTTGTGTGGTGCGCCGCTACCCAGTTTTTCTACTAACGTCCAAACTTTTTCTATGGGGTTAAGTTAAGTTAACCGAAATTTATTACCTTTAAATATTTTAAGAAATTCAGGTTTCGTTAGCTTGATATTTGCTCTGATAATATTTGGCAGTCATTAATTTTTGTCAAAATACCTAAAATTACAAATTTTAGGTGTTTATTATTTATTACATTATCAATAATATCAATATTTCTTACATTTTAATGTAGGAAGTTTTTTCTCTAGCAAATAAAAGTCCTAGATAATTTTTCAAATTGTCTTAACTTTATCATGAGAAATAAGATCAAGTTTTCTTTCCTTAGCCTCAGGAGTCTTCTTCAGCGATTTAAATGACGTACTTGGCCCACTCTATTCAATTATTTGAGCTTTCTCACTAATTTTTTGATAAGTAGATTGGGACACACCTGTAGCAGCTAGGGCCTTTCTCTGGAATATTATTTTATATTTTTTAACAAATGTTATGTAAAGTGTAAAATTTGCTAATATAAAACTTGAAACACCTTTTGATAAATTTAAATTTGCTATTAAAAAGCGCAAAATATACTAAAACCAGTTTTAAAAGGGTACTTAAGTTGGCCCTGTTTTTTTTAGAAAGTTAGTAAAAAGGTAATATATTTTAGGGATTCAGACTCACCTTTAATTGCACTATGCAAAAGGCCTGCTTATTTAAAAAATTAAGGTGTTTACCTATAACTTTTTGGAGAAACGGTAATTCCTTCCTCTGCTTCTTTTTTCTTAAAGTTACCAACTTTATGTAAAACTTCTCGTCCCTGGCTATGTACAACAACACCTTGTTTTTCGACTTTTTTCAGCGACAATATTTCATTAAGATATTATTAAAGTATCCTAAAACTTTTTTTTTAACAAATGATTACTTATATTAGCACGACACAAAACATAAACTCTAAACCACTACAAGTAGCAGTAATAATTGAAAGCGAATATCAGGACGAGTAAACAACCTACAATATATATTTACCCCTTTCCGACTTCTTGAGTGAAATCGGGCAACATCGGAAAAAGACTGACAATAATAAAGTATCCATGTATTGAGTGTAGAGAGGGAGTAACATCTCTTATGGACGGTACGTTTAAAATATGGTCTGAATTGTGTAGGGATAATACGTGGCGCTGATTGTACTATGGGATTAAGATCTGAAGTTAAACACTTACTATATCTGAATATTATGTAGGTGGTGAAAAGAATTGGACAACGTTTAAAAATATTAAAAAAATAGTAAAAAAAGAATACAAAAAATCATGGTGAAAACTTGTTGTATTTCTGGATGTATAAGTGGTTCTTTAAAAGATCGTGGAATTCGTTCATCTCAAAATATAAAACAAGCAAGTCTCTTTGGAATACCAAAGGTAAGTCATGTTTGAATCTGTTAGAAAGCAAAATTCATTTAAAATTGATATTTTGAATATTTTATTTTTATGAACCGAAATATATTTTTTATTATTCTATTATTTTTATTGATCTAATTATATCGCTATAATTATTATATTAGTTACAGATAAAATTCAATATTTTATTTTAATCAACCAAAATGTTTTTTTTTTATACTATTTCATTATTGTTACATGATTCTACTTTTTTTTCATATTAGAATATATGTATTATCTAAACCAAATAAATAGCTAAATAATAAAGTTAATTTAACGAGATTCTGTTTTGTTAATCGTTTCATTATTTTAATACTACTAATTTCATTATCACGGTGCATAATTTAAAGCATTACTATACAGTTATTTTCAAATTAGCGCGTAAAATTCAAGCGAATACCCTCTATAATCAGCGCCACCTATTTTCCCATCAAAAATCAGCTCACATTTTTTAACCCAGAGATGTTCCTCCTTCTCTACACTCCATATATCCATGTAAACGAGACCGCTTCTGTTCAACTTCTAATTTAAACTATCCAAAAACCGCGCATGATGTCACTTAATTTAGCAAAACACGTTCTACACAATAAGAATAGGGAAAACTTGTAAACAAGCCAATATAGTAAAATACAGTGAACAAAAGGGATAATGATATTCTCATGCTCTTTGTCAGGTATGACGTGCTTGTGTTTTTCTTATTTGGTTTGTACTTTAACCTGCTTATTATAACAATGATCATAAAACTTAAAACCATCAGTGAAAATACTATTTGTAAAATTGCTTTTTTCGTTTTGTCGAGTTTTGAGAATTTAGCATTAAAAACGTGATCATGTGTTCTTATCTGTCGTGCTGACTTGACTGCCTGACTGGAGTGATTGAGGACAGTCGTGTGGCACGGGGCGTGGGGAGGTAGACGGCCCGGGTGCTCCGCTGCACATACTTAGATTTCTAGGAATTAGGCAGCCATAAGTCGAAATTCCAATAATCGACTAATGACAAACAGTTTTTTTCCTGGAATAGTAGACATCCTGATGAACAATAGCCAACCCCACCCACATCCCTAGACTGCATTACTAGTCGAAACTTGATTGTCGCACTTATTGCACCTGAAAGTTCTTGACGCCCTTTTCGTATATCATTTTCTTCGGTGAATATTTTATGTGTCGTGTCATATTTGCTTGTTTAAGTGATGGATACCAATAATACAGGTAAGCCTTTAATAAAATAATATGAAATTGTATTAAACATATTGTCAATAAATGACTTAATGAGCCGTCAATAATACCCTTTTTTAGAAATGTTTTTTCTTTTTCAATTTCAATCGAAAAAAAAAACTTTACTTCCGCACCTTTCCGAGTTACATTTTTGATTTCATTATATAGTATAAAGTCTTATAAAGAAAACTGCTTTAAATCAGCTGTTAGTTTTTGCTAGTTTTAAAAATAAACGAGTTTGAAATTTTTTTGACAAAAATAGGAAAAAATCGGATTTTATGTTTTTGTGTTAATATTATTTTTTTTATTGTTATAGGTTCATCTGGCTGGTGGGGGGTCAACATGTTGAATCGTAAATACCTCTTCGATAAAATGATCGAGCAACATTCATTATCGATAAATGAAAAAATTAAATATCTAGAAAATTATTTACTCGTGTGTTACGGGGACACAGAAGAACATAAAAATGTGATAAAAAAGAAGTTTTCGTATTTTAAATGTGATTTGATAAAGAGGTGGTCTCGGGCGCATAAAATACTTGAAAACTTTTTGGCGGCCAATAATTCTTGGTTGGAAGGAACATTTGAGATCCCCGAAATATTTTACCGAATCTAGCGAAAGAACAAAGAGAAGAAAAACTGAAGGAGTCCGCGCATCTTTCGATGAAGAAGTAATTCACAAAAGTAAGTCATAAGTCATAAAAGTAAAATCGTAAGGTCTTAATTCATGAAGCTTCAATAATAGAAAATTCGTTGTTGCCGATAGGGCAACTTTCGGAAGAAGCTACTTAGGCCCGCAATAAACATTTTAGGTCTTATCGCCTAAACTTTGCTCGCAAGTTTTCGAGGTAAGAATGCAACTTAGATATTTATCATAGGTTACTATTAACATCCGACCCATTTATTAGTTCCATGAGAAAGACCAAAAAAACCGCTTCAAAATTAATTTTGCCTGAGGCAATGCAGCTATTAATTCCTGCTGAACCAAACCGACCAATGGAAATTGATGAAAGCGGCGAAAATTTAAATGTAGATGAATGAGTCTCCAATGTATGATTATTTTTAGTGATTATCTATTTAGCTTATGTAACTTTAATATTGTATAACGAATGTAAAGATCCTTTTAATAATATAATATATTTACTTACTTATTAGAACAAAATAAACTTTGTTTTATTTAATAATACATACCTGAAAGTATTATTAAAACGTAGACAGCTGTCCCTCCTTGGGGAAAGCCGTGAGTATGTCATATGTATTTTCAATATAATATTAAAAAATACTTTGAAATCAACTCTCGAATAAAATATTTTTTGATAAAAAATCACAAGTAGGTGCGCCTAACCACCGTGCACCAAAAATAATTTCGATAAGTTATTCCAAACACAGAATTCTTTAATGTAATTATTTTGTAAAATAAATATCACATAAAATAATTTTTGCCGCCTAAATCCTGAAAAATGATCTATGTGCAGCGTCCATCTCCAGAAGGACACCAGGTGTAAGTAGAGGCAGTAAGCTTCGACCTGCAGGTCGACCAGCAACTAGTGAAAAAACACACTCCGTGTGTCTGACTGCCACAGTTGCATGCTGCCGCCCTCTTATATTACATCTTTTTACGTGATATGATGACATCAAGTCGCAATATTTACTGTTCGGTGTAAGAATAATTAAATTGCACTTTGTCAAAACCAGAAATATCATTCTTAAATTACCAACTCAGTCGGAAAGGCGAGTTTCCTACCTACATATAAATTAAACAGTAGAAAGAGTACTTACACTCGCGAGCGGTACATAAACGGAATTTCAGAATACGACATTTTAAAATAAGATAATTGAAACTGAATAATAATATGTTCATTTATAAAATAAATATCAATATCAATAAAAAATCAATAAAGATATGATAATGAAATAGAAATGTTCCAAATTTAACCTTAATATTTGAAGTTTTAGATGGGTTTATCCTAACAATTTTTAGAAAAAAGTAAAATATCAGAGTCCCAATAGCGTATAACAACTTCTGCGTCAAAATCAATTTGACAAACGTGGAAAATAATTCTAGAATCAGCTTCTTCATGTTTTCCACGCGATAATGGTTCTTCAGTAATTTTAATAACTTCTTTATCTAAAACTTTGTAAGAATGACATTTACAAGAGCTTACGTAAATCGATTTATTACCAACAAAAGGTATAAAGTGTTTTCACTATCCCAGTGAAATGAATGAAAAAGTTAACTAGAGCTTATATATATATATAATATATATGTATATATGTATATGTATATATATATATATATATATATATATATATATGTATATATAGATATATAGAGCAATAGATAGTGGACAACTGGATTCTTCTCGGCCTGCTCGCTCACAATCTTTGATAGACGGCAAAAAATATTGGTCGAAGATAATGTCGATTCGAATAGATTTCATCTGGGAGATAGTACTCAGAAATTATTTAGATACACCGTCATGTTTGTGGCACATCTTTCAGTAGATGCAACAAAAAAAACCATCAACAAGACAAACATCAAGATGACGGTTTTTGATCAACAGTGTTGCCCAATTTTTTTCTATGAGCTTAGCTTACTGTGATTTTTAAGTTTTAAAGATTGAACCATCGGATGGCATTTAGGCAGAATCTACCATTGATTAGCAATTTGATACATTTTAATTTACATTAAAAAGCGAGATTTCTTTCCTTTTTTGAGTGTGTTTTTTCACTAGTTGCTGGTCGACCTGCAGGTCGAAGCTTACTGCCTCTACTTACACCTGGTGTCCTTCTGGAGATGGACGCTGCACATAGATCATTTTTCAGGATTTAGGCGGCAAAAATTATTTTATGTGATATTTATTTTACAAAATAATTACATTAAAGAATTCTGTGTTTGGAATAACTTATCGAAATTATTTTTGGTGCACGGTGGTTAGGCGCACCTACTTGTGATTTTTGATCAAAAAATATTTTATTCGAGAGTTGATTTCAAAGTATTTTTTAATATTATATTGAAAATACATATGACATACTCACGGCTTTCCCCAAGGAGGGACAGATGTCTACGTTTTAATAATACTTTCGGGTATGTATTATTAAATAAAACAAAGTTTATTTTGTTCTAATAAGTAAGTAAATATATTATATTATTAAAAGGATCTTCACATTCGTTATACAATATTAAAGTTACATAAGCTAAATAGATAATCACTAAAAATAATCATACATTGGAGACTCATTCATCTACATTTAAATTTTCGCCGTTTTCATCAATTTCCATTGGTCATTTGGCTCAGCAGGAATTAATAGCTGCATTGCCTCAGGCAAAATTAATTTTGAAGCGGTTTTTTTGGTCTTTCTCATGGAACTAATAAATGGGTCGGATGTTAATAGTAACCTATGATAAATATCTAAGTTGCATTCTTCCCTCGAAAACTTGCGAGCAAAGTTTAGGCGATAAGATCTAAAATGTTTATTGCGGGCCTAAGTAGCTTCCTCCGAAAGTTGCCCTATCGGCAACAACGAATTTTCTATTATTGAAGCTCCATGAATTAAGACCTTATGCATCGTTGGAGTCATAGGATGCCAGCCATACAACTCAACATATAGTTTCTCAGTTTCCATGGCGTATTTATCATATTTTCTACGTCAATCTTATGGCCGCTTGATATAGCTTTTAATATCACTTTTAATCTAATAATCAAGTCATAACTTATCCCAGTGACTTCTGCAGCCAATTCAGGGTTCTCGAAGAATCCTATGCTGGTATTTCCATCGTTTGTGTTTCCGAAGTTACTTTTTGGCATATCGACTAAGAGGCCTGTCTCCTCTCTAAATCTTTGCTGAATATCAAGTTTCTTCTGCTTTTCTAGATTTTTTTATTCTTCGGTTCGTCTCTCGCGATATTTTTTCACGGGCAATTTATATGCTAAATGCAGCACACTTTCGAATATCCGGATTCTTGCATGTAATACGGAAAGGCCAAAATCAAGAGTTTCAGGGCATACATCATTTTTTTTTTGTTAAATCATTAAAATCTTTTGATGTAGCACCACATATATAACATCTGCTGGTCGATTTGGTGTCTGTAGCTGCATTGCAGACCTTTCCGTCAATCATAGTCATTTTAAAACTATGTTGAAAAAAAATTCTCTCCATTGAGGTCAAGTTTAATGAGTTTACACTATTCTTTACATAATTTATTTCTACTTTTGGGATGTCCGTAGATTCTTTTACGTAAATCTTATTGGACGACAATATCTAGGTGAAGATGGAGTTGGATTTTGCCACACGATTTTACTTTTATCCTCACCACAAAAAATTCGTAGAGGCACAAATGAGCTTATAAAAATATTAGCATCAGATTCATCTTCGTTTGAGAGTCTTTGTTTAAACTGGGCTTGTTGAGAGCCGTCACAACCCCATTTGCAGATTAACAGTAACGAGTTCCTTTCAACGCCCTCAAGTGTGAGTAAGACTTCTTCTAAGAAGAGGGATAATCTGGTTACAGTGTGATCCAACAAAGATTGTAGGTTTCCTTCTGCGCATGTAGACGTCACTCGTAATGACTCCTTGGGTGGGTAGCAATCTTCTTTGGGCTTCAATAATAATTCATAACGTGGATAGAATCTTTTGTTCGTTGCTCGAATAATTTCGTACTGTTTTCTGGTCAAATCGGCTTCAACAAACATTGTCAGTGCTTGCAGAGGAGTAAGGGGCTCTTTTTCTTTAGACTTTGAATGTCTGTTTTTACAATCACTGGCAGACGCAGAAGAATTTGTAATGTCTTTTATAACAGTAGACGCATTTCTTTTTCCTTCTGTTTGTAAAATTACTTGTGCCGCGTGAACAATTACTTCTTCATCGAAAGATGCGCGGACTCCTTCAGTTTTTCTTCTCTTTGTTCTTTCGCTAGATTCGGTAAAATATTTCGGGGATCTCAAATGTTCCTTCCAACCAAGAATTATTGGCCGCCAAAAAGTTTAAAAGTATTTTATGCGCCCGAGACCACCTCTTTATCAAATACTTTAAAATACGAAAACTTCTTTTTTATCACATTTTTATGTTCTTCTGTGTCCCCGTAACACACGAGTAAATAATTTTCTAGATATTTAATTTTTTCATTTATCGATAATGAATGTTGCTCGATCATTTTATCGAAGAGGTATTTACGATTCAACATGTTGACCCCCCACCAGCCAGATGAACCTATAACAATAAAAAAATAAATTTAAAACACAAAAACATAAAATCCGATTTTTTCCTATTTTTGTCAAAAAAATTTCAAACTCGTTTATTTTTAAAACTAGCAAAAACTAACAGCTGATTTAAAGCAGTTTTCTTTATAAGACTTTATACTATATAATGAAATCAAAAATGTAACTCGGAAAGGTGCGGAAGTAAAGTTTTTTTCGATTGAAATTGAAAAAGAAAAAACATTTCTAAAAAAGGGAATTATTGACGGCTCATTAAGTCATTTATTGACAATATGTTTAATACAATTTCATATTATTTTAATAAAGGCTTACCTGTATTATTGGTATCCATCACTTAAACAAGCAAATATGACACGACACATAAAATATTCACCGAAGAAAATGATATACGAAAAGGGCGTCAAGAACTTTCAAGTGCAATAAGTGCGACAATCAAATTTCGACTAGTAATACAGTCTAGGGATGTGGGTGGGGTTGGCTATTGTTCGTCAGATAGTCTACTATTCCAGGAAAAAAACTGTTTGTCATTAGTCGATTATTGGAATTTCGACTTATGGCTAGATTCCTAGAAATCTACGTATGTGCGCCGGCTGAACTTTTATTGAAGCACCAAATCATGTCATGTTTATTTTCCAGCCATGGTGTCCAAAGTATCTATCAAAATTGTCAAAGGCAACATCAGTGCACAGTGAGGAATTTAGAATGATGTCTGGCAGACAAACTTGATACTTTTGTACCGATGTAATGATTGCTATTGTTTCCAATTCTTCTAGGATAGTATAGTTGTAGCAATGTCCTATTCTATTTAAAATATTTCTCATTTTCTTACTGCTTGTTAGACTTTTCTTCGTCATACCAAGAGTAATACGCTTAGATTGTTTAACAGTACCATTACTTACACACTTGTGTAATCGGTCTAATTCATCTCACATTCGCTAGCAATTGAATCGCTAGTTTTAATTTGTGAGGGTAGTTTTGGTTTAGCAATTTTTGAAATAGTTTCTCGCAATACTAATGCGACTTTATCAATAAGGTCGTTTTATTCGAGTTCACTAAAATCATCTTCTAATAAACTACAATCTTTATTTTTGAATCCTTTCTTTGAGAAAATGTTTATTTGTGAATTTCAGTCTGAAGAATCAATCTTTTGCTGATCGTGCTGTTCACCACTACGCCTATATACTGGTATAAACAATCTTTAATATTCCAATTTGCGTATTCTCGAGCAAATTCCAATCTTGCTACTCTATGATCTCTGGTAAGACGTAGACCTTTAGCTGGCATTCAGGCTCATACACCTGCTTCTCTCAGCCTATTTTGAACTGTTTTTAGTCTTATTCGGACATAACAAGCAACTAATAGATCTGTTTGCAGCCTTCGAGCGTTGGTATGCCTAATTCTTAACGCCGTTATCCTCAAATAACGATCATCTACTTCCGAAGTTACCCTACCGGGTCTTCTGGCTAGCTGCCCTGTTTCTTGGTAGCGAATAACAACATTGGATATGGTGCTTTGTTGAACTCCAATTATCCTGGCGACGTATCTTTGATTGCGGCCATTTTAGATGAGCGTCATGATTCTAGCGGCTTCTTAATTCGTCACATGTCTTGTACAAAGTTGAGGCACATCCATTATTAACAAAATAAATGTAAATTTTCACTATACAATAAAGCAATTTGCTAAGAAAGTTCTGGATCTCAATGCATTCTCCAAGTTAGAAATGATTTACTTAAGCATTTTTGCTTCCAAAAAAATTTGTAAGAAATTGTGATATTTTTGCCCATGTTAGGAAACCAGAAATATCTATTAAGTTGATACATATACAGATTGTCCCAAAAAACTAACATTAAGTATTAAAAATATCCCAAAATACCAGTGATGCGATAATTTTTGTATTAGGTATATAAGGATTCAATATAGTACGGAAACAGGAAGCAGGAAAACTGTTTAAACTTTCACTAGTATTTGATACATCAAGTTTCAAAGTAATCCTTTTAGAAGAATTATCGTTGCTCTATGCATTAACTTGAAATTCAAAAGTTAATAGATGATTCGCCACACTTGATTACATCTATTATTTTTCTCACAATTCTAGCTCGTCAGTAAATTACAAAAAATAGTAGTAATAAAAGTGTCTACGGAATTCAAGTATCACCATCATCAGTGAGAAATTGTACTAGAAAAGTAACTAAATACAAAACAAAGTCAGTAGAAGGAAATCAAAATATTCCTCTGTCAATCTACTAAACAATATCCATTTTTCTGATTAAATTTTAACGTGATCTACCATGGGAAAATCATCGCTGCTCTACGCATTAACTTGGAATTTAAAAATTAATAGATGATTTTCCGTAACTTCAATAAAACATGCAGTTAAAGCATCTTGCCTCTTATAACAAATCCTTATGATAATTTCAAGTTCTTAAAAATCACAAGTTAAGTATAATCTGGGACTTTTTTTATATTCGAATGCAGATGACTTTTGAAATAAAACTACTTGCGTGGTCTTTTTCTCACATTTGGCCAGGAAACGAATATCTTATTCTTTCAAACGAAGGTTTCAACAAAATGGTGGTCTTTTTGGGTAATAGCACAATTTTCTATGCCAGAAAAAGTATCGAAATGTTTTTATTTTGAATCGGTCAGTCATTATAGAAAGTTTAAGTATACTTACAAGACTCGATATGGAAGGACAAAAATTTACTTTTGATGTGCGAAAAAAATAAACTTGTATGTCTCCGTCTCAGCATATCGGTGCGCACTGTCGAGAGGTAGGGAGGGAAGTGTTGGTATTTCGCTCCTACGACGCAATTCAATGTACTCATTTACTATTGTTCGTTTCTATTATGGCCGCTGAGACAACCAACCCGTGAGACAACCATACCCGGTCGCATATTTGTATCGGACGTAGCTTATTACACAGTGGAAATGCTCAAACTGTTTATATCGAACGCGCGTTATTGCACAATACTGTGCAACATCAGTTGTTCGATACGGTCTAATGCGCTGTTGAAATTCAAATGATTAAACAAATGCCTATAAACAGATAAAGGTATAACATATATTATGGTAATATTTTGAATACTTTTTAATGTTCAATGAAATTAGAGACACAGAATTTAGGTCTTTGAAAAGATTATCGTAAGATAATAAAATGTAACACTGAACTTGAATAATATTCAAAAACATATATTACCTAGTAGAATATATCAGCTTTAACATAGTTAAGAAAAAACTACTTAGAAAATTTATTGTCGCCTAAATTAATCTTTAAATTTACGCATGCATTTAGTGAATGCGAGGCTTTGCTTCTTTTTTTGCAAGGCTTTGAACTTTTCTTCCGGCTTGGCAGCGTCTTTTTCCACTCGCTAAAGTTTTCCTTCTTGCGATAGACGTTGCTTGCACTCTTATCTTTTTGCCTTTTCTTTCGGTTTTTCTTTACTGTTTCTGCGTGTTACATTGCTGTACTTGTTTTAGATTTACATCGGTGTGTGAAAGGTAAAACCTTTTAATACTGGCACTGTTTATCCTATTGAAAATTAAGTCCAATATTTTTTGCTTGTAATAACTTTCAAAGTTACTTATCACAAAATCAGTAAGTGGTGGTAGATTGTAAGCTTCAATACGCTCAAGAGGAATGTCTTTAAATAATCTAAACATTACCTCAATAAAGTTTGCTAAAGATTGCTAATCGGAATCAATTTTGGAGTTAATGTATTTTGCGTAATTTGAAAAATTGTATTGCGTTTTGAATGTTTCTAAATTTGCATCCAGTTCTAACTAAGTTTTTGAATAGAGAATGTTTCTATATAGCTGGTAATACTCTTGGCGTGATTACTTTGGAATACAATTTTTTTGCATTGTTTAACCACTCCCAAACAGCATTTAATACATGAAATATACAAAGAAGCATAGTTGAACAGGGCCAGTACTTCTGAAGAACTTTTCTCTCATCATTTTATCATGGGTTATTATAAGTCTGGGATTTAATTTGACAGGACTAATTACAATTATATTTTGAACAGCCAAGTCACTCACTTCTTCTTTTTGACTCGTAGCAATAAGGCTTCCCAATGGTATACCTGTAGCAACGGAATATGTCGCAAAAAAGTCAATCTTATGATTTTAAACATCACAGCTGCTGCTGGTGTCCATATATAAAATTTCTGACCATTCCTAAATTTTCTCGCTGATCTACGATTTGGCTAATCTTGAAAGAAACCCCTGTCTTTTTACTGAGATTTTCCTCCAATTTCTCCAACATATTTTCTCCTGCTCTCTCTCCGTAGGTAGTTTTAGAATGTCGCCTCCAAAAATTATCGAAATCGGATTTTTTTGGGACAGTAATAACGATCCGTTGACAAACTGTCAAACTTTTATAATTTATATAAAATAATATTTTATATAATATTTTATACTTCCATTTTAATGTTGAAATTGAAAAATCATTAAAATAGTGTTTAATAATATAAAGCTGTAAGAATGATAAAAATAATATACAATTTCATAAACTTTGCAGCTCCTTTGTTTTTCTTGATAATCTCAAGAACGAGAGGAGCATCTAACTTTTAATTAGAGGCGCACTTACCCACTAAAAAGCACCTAATTTTAAGTCTCGATTGGTTTTTTTACTATAGGACTGCTAGGTTTATAGACCTCCTAAATAGGTACATCAAAAGTATTTCACTTTTTAAATTTCAATATAAATAAAAATAATTAATTTACTGTTCTACAGAAACCTTTTTGCTGATATATCCACAACGTAGTATCAATTCTCTGAATAATAATATTCCGGTGAGCAACCTTCATTCCATTTAAAAAAAATGTCCATGAATATGGTTTTGCTTAAATGTATTATTTTGTATCAAAATTAACAGAAATTAGTAATTTTATTAAAGTTTCAAGTATCAAGATAAAGAATGAATCAATTTTAATCCAATAATTTCTTTTAGATGAATTTTTTAAAAGGGCGTGTAAACTAGGATTATGGATTTTATTTGTGATAGATTGCTTAAATTTAATTCCTCCTCAGGCTTAAATTCTGTTCTTATAATATGATTATCGTCATTTGATGGATAATAATCATAATTATCTGGATAAATATTACTCATATTTCGTAAAATACAAAGACACAACACCAAGAAAAACACAAAAATTAAACTAGAGGCGAGGATAATAATAATAATAATAATAATAATAATAATAATAATAATAATAATAATAATAATAATAATAATAATAATAATAATAATAATAATAATAATGATAATAATAATAATAATAATAATAATAATAATAATAATAATAATAATAATAATTATACCCCTCAGGGGGTCGCACTGCGACTACGGGTGTGGCAAGCCCGAGGTACCCTAGCTAGAGATCCACCCCACTCCCAAGGTGGACTCTTCCCAAAAAACCCCACTATTCCTAGAAGATTTTCCTCCTCCGACGCTATTAGTTTACGAGGGCTAGGGGGCTTCCTACTTTTTTTCCTGTATCCCGGATTGGTTCTGCGTTGTAGTCTGCTGGGAGTGCATCGCCCTGCTTTCGGTTCGTCACCGAAGTAGCTGCTGATGCTGATGTGAGCTAGTCTCTGCCGAGGTGGATGATGGCGCGGGATCGGAAGCCAGCCACTAAGAGGGCCTGATCAGGTAGTATGTATTGAATGTGGAAGTCGGAAGTTCACATCGCCCCGGGCGAGTCTGGTCCGTCTGTGTGTTCCGGGACTGGCTAAGCGAGGATTGGGCCTCAGTGAACTGGGGTAGGCGACAGCCGAGGGTACACCCGTTCTCAATCAACTCGACCCGCCCCCTTACATACGAAGCGCTGGTGACAAGAAATAAATGGATAGCTATAGTTCAAACGACGAAAAAACTGCATTGTCTTTAGAAGACAAAGGACAAAATGAAGGAGATATGACCCCAACAGGGTATTACTGGATGTTTACTACAGACCCTAGTGTTAGGAGATCCTCATTGGCAAGAACACCACCAATGAATCGCAAAGATTCAACTGCCTCTGCCACGGATGATGTTTTTGCTAGCCTAGAGACAAACTCTGGCACACGTCAAGATGACAAGACTGGGAGCCACAGTAACACGGCGTACGAAGCAAGTAGCGACAACAGTGACGATGGACTGGCAAAAAATACCAGTCCAGACAAAAAGAAACGAAAGCGAGACTCACATGGAAAGCATATCCCGGATGATACTAGCCAAGAGATGACTGCTGCTATGACCGCCTTGGGTAGTCTTAATAAAAAAGTCGACGAATTAAAAAATGAAGTCAAAGTGAGTACAAAGACAAAAACTGAAATCAAGGCAATAACGAGAGAGCTCGTAAGCATAATGGCAACCCTGAACAGAAGAATGGATGTTTTAAACATCAGACACACGCAGATGGTGCGAAACAACACTGAGCAATCATCGCCAGGTAAGAGCAAAACTGCTAATAATTTAGCTAAACCAGAGGACAATAATCCTAGCTACGCAAGACAAAGTATAGGAGTCCAAGCTGATGAAACCGACATAAGACGAGAGTTACTCGATCTTACAAATGAAATACGTACCAGGGTTGAGACGCAAATAACAGCAAGAAAAGGATGGACAGGGCTAGAAGAGGTAATACATCTCGAGTGGCCAGAAAGCTGCTACCAAAGCACCGTTGTTACAGAGCTGGGATCGCTTAGAGAGCTTCGAGGAGACCTGGTAATAGTAGCAGACCCTGATATAACCTTGACCACCACTACGGAAAGCGACCTAAAATGCAACTTTCCGGAAATAACAAGCCTTATGTGCGAAGAACTTGAGGAAGGGTGTATTGAATATGTGAGGACGAACACCGAGGTCATACTCAGCAAAGGCAAAAATGGAGCAAGGTCAAGAACCATGTACATGCTGCCGTACAAGGTCAACCCAGAAGGGAAAAACGACATGGGTCAACTATATCAGTTGCTAGGCAAACTGCAAGCAGAGGTTCAAAATCATGGATTGACGGAAATTCAAGTAGTAGCCTTCGGCAAAATTGATAAAATCTACCTTAGAAAGTGCGCAGAAGGTATCTTCAGAGGATCTGAGGTCAAAGTGCAAGTTATTATACCTAGAGATCCAAGCCGACTAGCACCTAAGTCAAGTAAGGGAGGACCAGCGACGACAACAGAGAAGATTATAATCAAATCTGAAGGAAAGCAATATGCTGACATACTCCGTTCGATCAAGAGTAGTGTGAACATAGACGAGATGGGTGTTAAGGTAAAAGGCATTAAGAAAACCGCTAAGGGTGATGTCCTTATGGAGATACTTGGAGAAAAAAATCAAGTAACCGCCCTCAGACAAGCTATAATGGACAAGGATAAAGATACCCAGGTAGAAATTAAAAGAGATGAAGACATTATTCATATCTCGGACATAGACGGAGATATGAACGCAAAACAGATAGAGCAAGATGTCAGGAAAAGCGAAGCAAACGCAAAAGAAGATGACGTCCGAGTGCTCTCTTGCAGACCAAACCAGAGGGGAAACCAAACTGCTACACTTGCGGTCAAAAGAAGAGTGGCCAGCGAATTACTCAAAATGGATACTGTGAGAATAGGGTGGGCACCGTGCCAGTTCCGAGCAAGGGTCAAAATCACCAGGTGTTACAAATGTTTGGAGTTTGGCCACCGCACCAATGAATGCAAAGGAACCGATAACTCGAAGATGTGCCTTAAATGCGGCAAAGATAACCACAAGGCCAAAGACTGTACTAACAAAAGCTATTGCCTAACATGCAAAAAAGACGGTCACAGAGCTGACCAGACTGCTTGCCCTTACTACCTTAAGCTTGTAAAGGAAAAATCAAAAGCAATTAGTGACACCAGACGCAGGCTCAGCACTGCACGCGGTCAAAACTTTAGTGTTCAATATTAAAATACTTCAAGCCAACGTTAGACGTGCCTATACAGCCCAAGACATGGCGTATGCCACCGCAGTTCAGCAAGGTATTGATATTATGGTAACTGGGGAACCGAACAAAAAAAGGACCAAAGAAGCAAACTGGATCAAGGACAGCAGGCATAATGTGGGGGTCCTACTTCTGAATAAAAAGCTTAGCGTAATAAACCACGTAGTCGGAGATGGTCACGTAATTATCAAACTCAAAGATCTTGAGCTGATATGTTGCTATATATCCCCAAACATCAGCATGGAAGACTACAAAACTGAGGTGGACAGTATAATGGAGCACATAACGAACAACAGTGATGCCATTATTCTGGGAGACCTAAATGCCAAGTCCCCAATGTGGGGATCACCTGTAACCGATGAAAAGGGTCAATACTGGGTGGAATGGATCAACGCTCGCGATTTGGTGGTTCTGAATACTGGAAATGAGCCCACATTTATCCGAGGAGATAGCGAGTCCTTTATTGATGTCACCATAGCAACCAATCGTGTATCTCAAAGAGTAACCAACTGGGAGATACTTGATACCGAAACACTGACAGAGCACAGATATATCGCATTCGAAATTAAAGTAGATAGAGCGAAGACCAAAACAACTTCAATAAGGCCCCTTATTGATTGGACCGCCTTTAAAGCCTGCATAGAGTTGCTTACCATTACTCCAGATGAAATGAGACATGAAACAGTAACCAAGCTGATACAGATCTCTCTCTCTCTCTTCTAGCCGTTTTCTATCCTTTGGATATAGGCCTCTCTCATATTTTTCCAGTTTTCCCTGTTCTGTGCCACTTGGTACCAGTTAACTGGTACTTAAGTCCGGCTGTTCTCTTGATATCATCATACCATCTTTGTTGTGGTCTGCCGGTGCTTCTTTTCTCCCCCCAAGGTCTCCATCTTGTTATTTTTCCGCTCCAGTTGGTGTTATTTCGAGCAACATGTCCGGCCCAGTTCCATTTAAGACTACCTATTCGCCTCACTATGTCCTCGATTTTGGTTCTATTTCTTATCCACTCATTGGTTTTATGGTCTTTAAGCGTTATTCCTATCATTTTCCGTTCTATTGATCTTTGATGTACCTTTAATTTATTCAAGATTTTCTTTGTTAGGACCCATGTTTCACATCCGTGGGTTGTTACTGGGAGAATGCATTCCATGTAAACCTTGGTTTTTAGTTTGAGGGGTAGGTTGGAGTTGAAGACGTGTCGCATCTTCCCGTAGGCTGCCCATCCTAGATGTATTCTGTGGTTAATTTCAAGTTCTTGATTAGTTTTACCCAATGTTAATTCTTGACCTAGGTAGATATAAGAGTTCACTTTCTTTATCTGTTGTCCTCGCACATTTATACTCTCTTTGTTTGTCCGTTGGTTTGTCATGAATTTGGTTTTAGAAATGTTCATCTCTAGGCCTACTTTTCTTGCTTCTTGTTGTAGTTCTATAAGCATGTATTCTAATTCTTCACTGTTTGGGGCAAAAATGGCAATGTCATCGGCAAATCTTAGGTTACTTAGTTTTTCTCCCGATATATCAATTCCTCTGTCTTCCCAATGTAGGCTCTTAAAAACGTCTTCTAGCACCAGTGTAAACAATTTGGGTGACACAATGTCTCCTTGTCTAACGCCTCTTTTAATTATGATTTCCTCAGTGTCTTCATATAGCCTTACTTTCATTTTTGAGTTATCATTTAGTGTCTGTATAATGTCAATATATCGTTGGTCTATTCTTGCATTTTTCATTGACCTGATAATTGCCCAAAATTCAACTGTGTCGAAGGCCTTTCTAAAATCTATGAAGGCGATCCATAATGGGATGTTATATTCCGTTACTTTTTCGTTCAGTGTCCTTACGGTGTGGAGATGTTCTATTGTGCTCATGCCTTTTCTGAAGCCCGCCTGCTCATAGGGTTGGTATGCGTCGAGTTTGAATTCAAGGCGGTTTGCTATTATTTTCATAAAAAGCTTGTAGATCTGTGATAGCAGGCTGATTGGTCTATAGTTTTCTAGGTTGCTTGGATCACCTTTCTTATATATCAGTATGACTATCGCGGTGTTCCAATCCTGTGGTATTCTTCCCTCGGTTAGGCATGTATTAAATAATGATTTAAGCTCTCTTATCAGTAGGCTTCCACCTTCCTTCAACATTTCCGGTATGATGTTATCGTCACCTGCCGCCTTCCCGTTTTTTAGTTGATTTAAAGCTTTTACAATTTCTTCCTCTTCAATCTCAGGTAGATCCTCGGAGCCAACGTTACATATCCTGTTTTTATGGTCACTGTTTTCTTTTCTAACATCCTCATTGTCTATTTTGGGCTCGTACAGACCTGTGTAGAACTTCTCTGTTACCTTGAGTATCTCTCTTCGATCTTCTGTTATGTTACCTTGTCCGTCTCTCAATTTGATCATTTCTTTTTTATGTGCGTTTTCTTTTTTAAAGATGTTCAGACCTCTGTTTTGCTGTATCAACTCCTCTATTCGATTTTCTTGATACTTTCGTATGTCCTGCTTGGCCATTTTCCTTGCTGTTTTGTTTAGTTCGGCATACTCTACTGTATTCCTTTTGTTGTCTTTAATGAGCTCTCTCCTTCTTTCCAGTAGCTGTTTGGTTTGTGTTGTAATCTTTTCTATTCTTTTAGTTTTTGATGATACTAAACTTGTAGTTGTTTCTTTCAGTTCTTTTACCAGTCTATTGTTTGTTTCGTCCAAGCTCTCGTGTGATGATGTTGTTTCCTTTGTTAGTCGTTCTGTCAATCTTTTGCTATATATTGACTTGTTGTCTCTTATTGTATCAGGATCTATACGGTATTGCGTGCTGTTGAATTTTTTTGCTCTTTCCAATTTTGTGTTTAATACGATCCTGCACCGGACTAATCTGTGGTCGCTGCCCGTATTAAAGGAATTAAGAACGTCAACTTCTTGGACGATATGTTTATTTGGTGTTAGCACGTAGTCTATTTCGTTTTTTGTAATTCCATCCGGGCTGGCCCAGGTCCATTTTTTGTGAGGTCTTTTTTTGGAAAATGTATTCATTATGTATAGTTGTTCTTTTTCCAGGAAATTTGCAAGCATCGTCCCTCTTTCATTTCGTTTCCCCAGTCCAAATTGTCCAACATACTGTGAGCTATTACACTGCTCTCCTATTCTTGCGTTGAAGTCTCCTATTATCAGCGTGTATCTTGTCTTATTTTCTGTTAGGCTCTGTGTGATTTCATCATACAGCACCTCGATCTCTTCGTCCTCATGACTACTTGTTGGGGCATAGATTTGAACGACTTTAATTGTTATATTGGAGTTAATCTTAAGTGTTATGTATATTACTCTATCTGATATGGCTTTGAGTATTTGAAGATTTGGGGAGATTCGTTTGTTGACAAGAAAACCCACACCACCCAAACTATTATCTTCTCTTCCTTTGTAGAATAGGATATGTCCTGATCTTAGTCTAATGGATTCTTCACCTCTTCTCCTTGTTTCTGATATTCCGAGAATATCCCAGTTTATTCTGTCCAGTTCGTACTGTAGTTCCGTTAACCTTTCCTCATTTCCAATTGACCTAGCGTTATAAGTTGCAATGTGA